>NC_056733.1:325728986-325901486 GCF_019279795.1 Protopterus annectens
GTGTTTATATATTGTCACAGTATGCTGGTTATATTTCTGGGTTTAATTTTAGATTTCTAACACTAAAAACAACACCTACAAGGTTTATTTTTTAATAAAAAATGTGTGTGTTAGTATCTTACTATTTATGGAAGGTGAGCGATGTTATGAGTCTAACATTTTAATTTTGTCTAATGATCTGACATGACTGAATTATCCTGCAAGTTATCATAGAGGAATAACTTGATTTGGAGCAGTATAGTTAATTTCTATTAAGTACCTAAGCCAGCTTTACTAAGAAAACATAATAATACTAGGATAATATGTAGCAAACTCATATGTGTAAAAAGTAACAGAAGGTAGGTTATGCTGAAAAGAAGTATACTTTATCAGAAACGCTTATAATAAAACACCGTAAAAAGAAAGATGTTTGCAGATGTCATACAGGGTCAAATAGTGATGGAGAGATAAAGTCAAGGATGCTTCTAACATAAAGAAAAGAAAGATTTGACAGGTGGGATGAAACTGCGATGGTATGCTATGTCTTAGTTCCTTCTGAACCTTGAAATTGCATCTCTGCTGTGCATATTTCTTCATACTTAGCTCTGTGTTGACTTCCTTGACTATCTGTCCTTTGCCAAGGTAAAATAACATACACATTTTACTTGAAACAGTTGCTACTATGTACATATGTTTATTTGGAAAAAGAAAACAAGTCCTATTAAATTATATTTATCATCAAGTGGGCAACCTGGTAAAATACATGAAGACATTTTCCTACTTATTAGGGCACATATCATTATGATATGACCTTGGGTACTTCATATCACTGCAGTCTAATACAGATTTTTTCCTTTATTCCTAGAAAGCCAACAAGTCAGCACAAACCATGACATGTAAAATCCACATTACCTACCTCAGGGGCCAATTATATTGAATACAGAAATAATATGATGTGTTTGTAGTTCTCTCAATCATTGCTAAACAGTTAAATGAAGACTTATTTTTCTGCTGTGTTCAGAGTATAATATTTTATTTGGTAATTTACAAATAGACCCCAACTTCTGTCCAAAAAGTAGACAATTATTTATTTATTTATTTTATTTATTTATTTTACATTTGTTGACCAGGATAATCCGACTGGATCAATGTCCATTTACAGTGGAGGCCTGGGGAGATAAGCTCCAAACATACACAAGTACCAATACAAATAAAAAAAATAATACAAATAAAATAAAAATGCAGATAAAAAATTCATTCAGACTAAATAGTACAAATTTACATGTAGGTTATTTCCAAAGGAACATAGTTAAGCATTGAATAGACAAGTTTACAGGATATAAATTACCCTGGTTCTAGTCAGGAGAAAATTAACAATAGCTACTAGATAAGTAAATTACATTCATGTTGTTGGCTTAGCCAGGCTTGTCACAATTAAAAGGATCTATGAAATAGTTAAGATCTTTATTCTACTCAGCTGGCTAGTCTATGTAGATAACAGCTGTGTATGTCTGCTATGAATGAAACAGGTTTAACTACTGCTCTGGCACTGTAGGGTAACCCAGGGGTGGGACTAGAAGTGCGAGAACGTTGGCTGTTCAAGGGGAAGGCTGCTGTCTTGGAGTACAATGTAGAACAGGCGTAATCATTTCTTGTTGGCAGGGAAAGAGGACTGTCATGTCTTAGGGTTACATCATAAGGTACAACAGATTCTGTAGCTCTTGTGCATAACAGAACATTTAGAAATATCAGTTCACACTTAAGTATCTTAAGGAGTACTCAGCGGGTGTGAAGAAATAAACCTTCTAATGGCAAATTATATGCTGATGGGGTGGTCATATCACAACATCTTCAGTGAAAGCATGATCCAGCACCAAACATATACATGCAACTGAGTTTTATAGATATAAACATGATAACAAGTAATACCGTTATGTGCATACCTTGTGCAGAATGTCTGTGAAAGTTATACCCCTGATGTACCCATATACAATAAGCATATTTAACACGTTTGATAGTGACAAAGGGATGCAGAGGACTTAAAGGTATTGATACATGGGCATAGGTCTACATGCCAGGGATATCTCTAGTGGATTGTCTTTAGGGTTTGTCCAGCTCTGCCCCAACATCCAGCACCACACTGTATGGCTCTTTAGAGGTGACAGTTGTTATCATAAAAAGCAGAAACTCCTCCCCCTCCAAGATAGGTGGTACACTTAATTCAAAATCAACTGTTGCTGTATATTTCCATGCCAGATATTTTGTTCCTTGTCGGACAACACATATGATATATTTAGTGCAGAAGCATACCATTTCATATCCAAGGTCATGGTTACCAACTGCATTAATGTAGGTCACGATATCTTAACAGGCACATTCCCAGTAAGGCTGGTCAGCTGCATGCAAGCCAAAGACCCATCATCCTTGGGGATGGAGGGCCTGGAGTATCACCTCATTCACTGAATCTGAGAACTTGGGCTTATGTGTGGATGATGTCCCAGGAGATGCAGTAGTATGTTTCTGCTTGGTATGTTTTTTAGGCTTTGTTCTGTTGTTATGGAAAACAATGGAATCAGCAGCCCTTTTCATCTATGTTCCTTACAAATCCTAAGACTACTCACCACCAGTGTCCTCCTTGGCCCTATAGTATGCTGTTCACGTGCATGACAGTTATATATCTGTATCCACATTCTTTATGGAGCACATGTTCTCACAAAATATTCACATACCATTGCAACTGATCCAGGAGTCATGACTTCCTCTCACTGTCACAGATAGCTTTATTACTGAAAAATGTACAGCGCATACAACAGTGAAAGGTATTGAACTTTCTATTGAGTATGAGCTCATGAGTACATCTCTGATTAAGATTAACAATCTTGCAACCTCGCCATTGCTGTACTATTGCAATCCTCCTGTCAATACTCCTTTCTCACCACACTAAAAAGTTTTGAAGAACATATATCTTTTGTTCATTAGGTTGAATAGCAGCTAAAACTGCACATACTATGAGTGAATGGACTTCTAAAAAAGCTGCACTTACCTCTACAAGAAGAGATATTTTTTGCTGAAATAATGCTTTGTTTTGAAATTCTCCTGTTAAGAGGCTTAAAGTATGATCTTCACAGGTTGTTTTACCATAGCACAGTGAAGCTGTGTGCCTGCTGTCTTGCTTAAAAGATGCAGATTCACCTGGCTAGGAATGATGATTATGCTAACTATGTTTCAACTGATTATTTTGTCTAAATCTCTAAATTTACAAAAGACTACACCAGCTAACCATCACACTCGAGTCTTCTCCATGCCCTGAAGACACTAGGGTCTCTGTGGGCAACTACTATGCATGTACAGTCCTGGTCATACCTTCAGAGAGGAAATTGTAATTTGAGGTTTAACCATTTGTACACAGAGTCACTGTAGTGCCTGATTACTTAATACCATACAGTGGGATACATGACTGCCATGTTTCACACCATAAAGTGCCATTGTGCGCTACATTTTCTGAGTTTGCTATCCATCATGCAAATTATGTGCCCATTGACACCCATCATTGTGCAGCAGATGGGTCATGTGGGACCTATTTTGGCTACCAGTTGTCTGTCATTTTTCACTGAGATTCTTCAGGGTGAGACATCATGGCAGGAAAAGGAGATTGTTTTGCTCCTTTTAGAACATAGAGGTGGTATGAGTATGAGTCAAAAATATTTCTCTCCCTCTTCCTTGAGAGGCAATAACAGGAGAGCTATAAAGAGCCTCAGTATAAGGCTGAAGCCTGGAACAATTTATCCTAGGCTATTGATGCAACTGACTTCTCATGCATGGGGGAGCAGTGCTGTCACCATTACAGCAATGGTACTCTCCTGATCTCCTTGGTTAATGGGAGGATGAAGTAAAGCAGCAGATACCAGCTATGTACTGTAAGTAGTACTTATATTAATTACACATTCAAACTAGTCTTAAATGCTCTCCACAGATATTGCACAGTACTCTTCTTATCACTATAATCCCTTAAGAAACTGATGTGAATAGACAGCTAACAGGTGGAGAGTGAAGTACCCAACACAGTGCTGGAGTAAGTACACTTGCCTCAGTCTGTTTTGATTTTAATATTAACAGCAGTAAGGATTCATTTCCAACAATATACCTTTCATGCATCACTGGCAGTTTTGTGATAACTGTCATATCTTAAAGGCAGTGGTATGACTGATTAATGTTAGTAGTGTGTTTGTGTATGTATCCTTCTATATATGAGGACAGGTTGGTAAGGTTATTAAGGATATGCTCCCACATTCTGAGGATGCCTGTGAGTTCAATCCCCTCCACAACACAGACACATACAAACAAACACACGCACACTTGTGCTATTATAAGATATTTCAATTATTTTTCTGTTTTATTATACAAACTACAGCATTAGAAGAGGAAAATACTTATGAACAAAATTTTGGGGTGTGTGGACATCTTTGTCAATGTAGTTGTTTCTCTTGCTTATAACCTTTGAGTGAAGTGTAATGTCTGAGCAAAGTGTTTTTTTTGTACAAGTACATTTGTGTACATCATAACTGCAACTTACACAAGAGGCAACTGCTGGTTATCCAAAGTAGCACATCACGTTAATTCTCTGTCAGAATTCAGGAGATGATGGCTGTTGATTCAGGAGACCCTTTCTCAGTTGTGCATACTAACAGCCTTGTTAAATTGAGAAGTGTTTTTTTTTCTGATTCTTCAAGTATCTTCGTTTTAAGTGTATCATGGTCAGAATATATACCAGATTCACTTTTCATCATATGTGTACATCTCATTTCTTGAAACTCATGGTCGTTGTCATGAATTGCATTCATTTATACTGTTTCTTATTTTGTTTCTTTCTATTTTGTTACTATTATATGCAGCAGTTACCCAGCTGTGTGAATACAGGCTCAAAGTGATGCTCACTATTGATATGACACCCTGAATCCATGTACATAATGAGGAAAAGAAGGGCAGGGTTGATGCTGATGTCAGTGTTGATTTATGCAGCAGCATCACAACCTGCACCTATCCCCCTGGCAAGACCTGGCAGAACCCTCAAAGATGGCAGCAGGAGCAGCATTGCCATTATTGCCACAACCACAACAGAGGCACCCAGCATATCTGGGTCTAAGCATGCCACAGCCACCTCCACACCTCTTGCCCTACCTGTATCATCCACTTCAGGTAGCATGACACAAGTTGCTGGGGCAACTTTACCCACTACCTGCAAGGCGAGGGAAGGTGATACCCTTGTCACTCATTGGCAACTGGTAGATATTCTGGAGGGAGATTATTGACAGGAGGTTGGATGCCCGAATCAGCCAAATGGAGAACCTCCTTTGGTGTGTAGTTGAATCATGTACCTATCCAGTACTGTCTGCACTGTCTGAGACAAAGCCCAGGGGTGACAGTGCCCAGGATGGCAATCTCCTCCTCCTCCTCCTAGGATGCTGAAGCTGAAAGTACACCATTGTATCCATAGCCTGATGTTTCCCTCCATTTTGTTTCTCAGCTACACTGTTGGTTGTTCAGTTCTTCCCTTACCATTTGTTGGCTGTATCATTTTAAGGGTAAAAAAGTCAGGTTAGACATACATTTACAGAGGAAAATAAACACATGTGAAGGCAATCACTCTGGTTAAAAATGGAAGAGGGGAACAGCCCTCGTTTCCTCCTTTATTATAAGGCACATGGTCATGTGACCTTTCTTGACATCTCCACACCAACGATGTCAGTGTAAGAGCACACATATGATCATTCACTCTCTTTATTATTATCAGCCAACACCCCCACTTGCTCTTACGCTGTACACAAAAATACATTTTAAGAGCATATTCTTGGATAACTTTCCTTCACATTCCAAATATGTAATACATGAACCTTTCAGTCTTCGATTTTGTAGCAGGTTTAGTAAAGACATTTGTAACCATGTCCGTTGTCGGGCAATATTCAATGCTTATTTTATCATCATTAAGTGCTGACCTGACAAAATGGTACTTAATGTCAACATGTTTACATCTCTGTCAGCTAACTGGAGGGATTTTCCTTGATTGTCCTCAAATATTGTTACTGGCACATACTTGCACTCTTCATCCATTCCACTCAACAGCTGCACAAGGTACAAACTCTCCTGTGTTGTTGCTGCTAATGCCATGTACATTGCCTCACATGTAGATAAAGCTACCATTTGTTGCTTTTTTTTTATTTCCACAAAATAATAGGCCCGATTCTATTGAGGCTAAAGCAATAACCTGCTGTACTACGTCTATCGTTTTGATCTGTTGCCCAATTTGCATCACTGTATGCTATAAGCTGAAGTTTCTCTTCACTTTTCTTGTAACACAGCTCTCTGTCCAATGTGCCTTTCAAGTATCTTAACACATGTTTGGCTAGTGTTAAATGAGATTCACTTGGTTGTGACAAATAATGTCTTACAATTGTCAAAGGAAAAAACTTCAAAGACCAATACACATAAGGTTCAGTTAAGGCACATTTAATAACTTGCAGCAAGGAGACAAAAACATGCAAATACAGGATTTTGCCTAACTACTAACAGGAAGTATGCTATTCTTATACTGTTTTACAAGACATGGCCTTTTATAGCTGACATAATCAAACACAACTTTCAGTATTGTTCTACAGCAGATGTTACTCAGATTTTCTGCTGACATGACTAGATTTGTGAGAATCTTTTTGAGAAAAACAACCTGGCCTTGGTGGGGACTAGCCCATTACAAGCTTCTATTGTATAGTTCTAATGCATGTGTTACATTTCAAGGTACTTTTCTAGCTCAGACACAAGCAAAAGCTGATTGCAGTTCATATTTTCAAGCAGTCTTTGTTCTAATTATCTATAGCTTCTGCAGCTGTGTATTTTCTCACAGCACAAGCGGAACTCCTTGTCTAAGTTCCATAGCATTTATACAAGTGGTATTGTTCTATTCATTATTTTCCTGACACAAGCAGAAATCATCTGCTTCTCAGTAAATTTCCAAGGCATAAGCAAAGATTTTAACTGTGCATATTTCATGACAATACAAAGTCAGAAAGCTTCTGCAATTTGTACAGATTTATGCAGTGTAAAATAGAATAAATGTGTTAACCCTTTTCAAGCTCTAAATGCACTAAGCACATTACTAATACATATACTAATACATATTTTTCTGACATCCCCCCCCCCCTTTTAATACTTTTATTCTACTTTCAAAATAAGCATAAACAGTTTTTTCTTCTCCTAACCTCTTCCACTTAGGATTTGCAGTTAAGAGAGTCATTCAGTTTAAACTTATGAAAGCATTTTCAATCTTTTAACAGCTCTTCAAACTCAGTACTTTGATATAAGGTTTCAGAAACTGACATGTCTATAAAGTCTTTAATCAGTCTTTTCATGCAGGGGATACCACAACAAACACATACTCCCAGTAGGAGCATTCCTACACAAATGGCAATCAGGATGTTCATTAGGATGGTACCCCACCCCCCCAAACCATTTCTGGAAAAAGTCCGTCAGTGGGTTTGGGCCTGGTTTGGTCATGGCCGACACTTGCTGAATTACCTCAAGATGATTGTCTATCTCGTGTTTATGGTCAGGAATATACGAACAGCACTCTTCCTGGATTAAAGCACAAGTACCACCACTCGCCACTAGGGTGAAGTCGAGAGCCATGCGATTTTGAAACACTACAGTTCTCATGGCATTCAGTTCATCAGTCACCAATTCGAGAGCGGAAAATGTTGGGTTGCTCATTACTTCGAGAAGTTTAGACAGTTTCCTTAGCTCCCAGATTGATTTCACTGCTCCATATGCTGGTAATATGCATGCCCACAATATAACACTATCACTCAAGTCCATATGTGTCAGTTCATTGCCTATAGAATGATGGTTTTTCCAACGTGCATCGATTTGTCCCACTGTATTTACAGGTTTCTTGATGACCTCTCGGACATTTCGAATTTTTCCTCGAGGCAAAACTGCAGTGTGTCATATGGCCAGAACCAGGTAACCCAATAAACAACTGCCGGACCAATTCTCAGGTAACCATTTGTATGCCTTTCTGCCACACATAAAATAACAGTCCTCTACTTTAGTAGTAACCTTACTGTGAATATACACTTGCCCTGCATGAAACATTTTTCTATCAATTATAGACAGTTGTTTATAAAGAACAGGATTATGTTTTACTTCATCAAGTGTTTTGTGCATCAGTCCAAGAAATGAATCATAGTTTGTATTACAATAAAAATCTGCATTGTTACCTTTAGTGTAACATTTATAAGGAACAGTCACATTGCAATTGCTCCAACCCACCTGAACAGTATCATTTTTATAAAAACACACAGTTCCCTTTTGTGGAACAGACAAGTGCAATGCTATTTTATCTTGTGATGCAATGGTTGAGGTATCATAAGTCAAATTTTCCCAGGTCTCATTGACCCCTAGGGGGACCATAGTCATTAATAACCCCCCGTATGCTGTCAGCAAAGCTGCGCAAATCCAGCAATTCGAAACATTGAAAGTCTCAGCATACACATATTTAATTGCCTGGTAAGTGTTAAAGTTTGGATGCCAGTCTATGAGTAACGCTTCACGTTTATTCAGTTCAGTTTGTGTGGCTGGGAAAAGGAAAGGCCACAGCAAAAAGATTATTGTCACTAGTACAGTTAACAGGATGATTATGCAATACTTCTGAGGAAAGGGTTGTTCTGCATTCCTGTTTCTTCTGGACTCTATCATTTTTACTCTTGGCATGTGGCAAGATTTTTGTCCAATTCAAAGTTCTTAACTAATTTGCAGTGTATCAGGTGGATCCAGGAGGCGCGCTCTGCTATCTTGACTGCAGTGGATGTCGACAGAAGCACTTGATATGGACCTTCCCACTTTGGTGATGCCCAATTCTTTTTCTTTATTGTCTTCACCCAGATCCAGGTACCTGGGACCACTGCCACTGCTGACGGTCTGGTTTGTTCTTTATCTGAAACAGAATTTGACTGCAACAGATGTTTAGAATTTAACAGATTTCTCATGTACTCTGAGAGTGTACAGTCGGCTTCCTGGTCTGTGGGCATGAGAGGTTTCCACTGAGGTATATAATAAGCCCTTCCAAATAGTTTTTCAAAAGGAGTCAATCCCTTTGCATTCAGAACAGTTCTCATGCTCAACAGTGCCAGGGGCAGACAGTGCACCCAATTCCTCTGTGTGTCTACTATTAACTTCCTTAGCTTACTCTTTAAAATCCCATTATGCCTCTCTACTAGCCCTGCAGATTGTGGGTGGTATGCACAATGATTTTTTAAAGAAATACCAAAATGTTTACTTAACTGTTGTATGGTCTGGTTTACAAAGTGTGTGCCATTGTCACTGTAGATCCTTTCTGGAATGCCGAATCTAGGAATGATTTCTTTAACGAGAATTTTCGCCACGGTTGCCGCATCTGGATTTTTAGTTGGAAAGGCTTCCACCCATCTGGAAAACATATTTACAATGACAAGACAATACTTCTTATTTTCACATTTGTTCAATTCTATAAAATCCATGCAGATAGTATGAAACGGATACGGTGGTGTAGGGAAACTCCCTTGCTTGGGCTTTAACACCCCTTGTGCATGATGTTTATTACAAAAGTGGCACATCGAACAAAATTTTTTAGAGTAGTTTAAGAATCCGTATGTCGTGAACACTTGGTTCACCAGCTGTACCATCCCCCATGTTGAGACATGGCACTGTCCATGGCTCAACAAAGCTGCATATCTAAACAAATTAGATGGCAATATCGGTTTCCTTTCTTTAGAGATGTGCAGCCCCTTTTCGAGAATTGCTCCTCGTTTTACCCATCTTTGTTTTTCAGCTTACATAGTAAGTGTCTGCATTGTTTTTAACATTTCTACATCTAAAATCTCAGAGGGTTGTAATTCCTCATTCAAAAGAAACACTTCTGAAGCTGCCCACTTTTCAGCTGTATCAGCTCTTGCATTACCTTTTGAAATCCTATCCTGTTGCTTGGTATGAGCTGTGCATTTACAAATAGCTACTTTCTGAGGTAACTGAATAGATTCTAAAAGATCTAAAATAAACTGTGCATGATTGATTGGTTTGCCAGTAGATGTTATCATTCCTCGATTTTTCCACTGTTGCGCAAAAACATGTACAGTAGAAAAAGCATACTGACTGTCAGTAAAAATGTTCACATATTTACCCTTTGCTAAGGTACATGCCCGTGTCAAGACAATCAATTCTGCTGCCTGTGCAGATAAATTGTGTGGTAAAGATTTCGCTTCTATAATGTCAGTATCAGAAACTAGTGCATATCCTACTAGGTTCTGTCCTGCAGGACCCCTTTTGCACGAGCCATCCACGTAGTATGTCACCTCGGCATTATCCAAGGGGACATCCGTGAGATCTTTTCTAGACAGTGTCTTTTGCTCAATCGCCTGCAGGCAGCTGTGTGGTGTGCCATCTTCAGGGGTTGGGAGCAAGGTAGAAGGGTTCAAAGTCATGCATCGTTCAATTGTCATATGAGGTTGGCTCAACAATATAGTCATACAGGAAAGATGCCTAGCAGGGGAAAGATATGCTACCTTCTCTTGCAGTAAAATAATTGCGACTGCATGAGGCACTCTCAATGTGAGAGGGTGAAACAAAACTACTGAGGCCAAAGCCTGTATTGCCATTGCAGCTGCAACTACTGCTTGTACACAGTGAGGTAAAGACTGTGCCATTGGGTCCAGTTGTGATGAATAATAAGCAATAGGGCGTTGCTTGTCCCCATGCTGCTGTGTTAACACTGATGTCATATAACCTTGCTTACAATCTACAGTTTGGAAAAAACATTTATGATAGTTTGGTAATCCCAAAACTAATGAGGACGCTATTAACTTTTTCAGTTTGCAGAAAGCAGATTCTGCTTCTGGTGTCCATTGTAACAAATCCTGTGCTGCCATAGGCTTTTTATAAATCAGGTTAGTCAGTGGTGCAGATTCCAAGGCATAGTTTGGAATCCAGCTCCAACAAAAATTTGTCGTACCCAGGAAGGACATCATTTCCTTCCTGGTAGTGGGTTTTGGTGCTTGTAAAATCGCTATTTTTCTGTCCTCATCTAATGTCCTACCCTCCTTGGATATTACATATCCTAGGTATTTAACTTGTTTTTTCCAAAGCTGCAGTTTATTTTTGTTTACTTTATGTCCTTCAGTGGCTAAAAATTGTAATAGCGCTATGGTATCTTCTTTACAATCTTGCTTGGTGGGGGCCGCCAGCAGGATATCATCAACATAAAGTAAAATCTGACTACCTCTTGGTGGGGTAAATCCCGCCAAGTTGCTTGACATTTCTTGTGAGAATATTGTTGGACTTTCACAATATCCCTGTGGTAGTCACGTATATGTATACCTTTTCCCCTGAAATGTGAATGCAAACCAATACTGGCTGTCAGGGTGTATCAGTATAGAGAAGAACGCATTGCTGATATCTACCACAGAAAAATATTTCTGATGAGGTTTTAAATCATTCAACAGGGTGTGTGGGTCTGGCACCGTACATGCCCTTGGTATTACTGCATCATTTACAGCTTGTAAATCTTGGACCATACGCCATTCTCCATTTGCTTTCTTAACAGGAAATAAGGGCGTGTTACATGGTGAATCAGGAGATTCCACCAGCACCCCTTCCTTAAGCAAAGCTGCTATAATAGGTTTGATTCCTACCTCTGCATCTTTTCTTAAGGGATACTGTCTTTTTTGTGGTCTAAATGCAGACTTTGGCATAATAATAACTGGTCCCGCTGTACGAATAAGTCCTACATCTGACTTTCCTGTTGACCAAAGAGTTTCTGGTATATGCTGTAAGGCATTCTCTTCCTCCTTCAATAGGAGTGCTAATCAGCTATCCTTGCTAGACTGCAAGTGTACAGCAGGGTGGGTCTGCGTTATCCAATTCAACTTCTGCATTTGTATTCCCTGTTCTGACAGTTCTAACTCTGTCTGTTTTTCCCATCTCGTGACTTTTTCTCCTAAGTCTACCCATTTTACATTCTTGTCCTTAGTTAAGCTAACGTGGTAATCAATTAGATTTATAAAATGCAAAGAATTCCTGGGGCAATGAACAGCTGGCTACACTGTTCCCTTCTGTGTCCCAGTACAGATTACGTAATATCAATCTGTTTGCACGAATATTAAACAATTCTTGCTCATATTCCTTATCAGGTCCTGGTGTGTTACAATAATACAGAGTACAGTGCAACATATGCTGTTTATCAATGTCAAGGGAGGGGAACTTGCTGATGGCTATGTTCATCAACTCTTCGGTTACTGCCCCGGACCAGTCATAACCAAGTCCTGGCTGTACCAATAAAACATTTCACCCTCTGATTGCACTGCAAAGGTATCAATTTGTCGCTGTGCTTCCATACCCTGCATAGTCGGAACTACTGCTATACTAAATAGCTGCATAAGGTCTCTGCCCAAGAGATTTACTGGGCATTTTGCAGAAACAGCAATTTTGCTTTTCTGGGTCAATCCTGAAACAGGATCAGTTATTGCAATATTATGGGAGAGGGGCTCCCGATACAGCTGTCCATTAGCTGCTTTCACTAATATGTAATCAGGTGACTCTGAATTCTCTGGCAGTTTGGAGGGATGTATCAGGGTCCGTGATGCCCCTGAGTCACACAAGAATCTGACTTCCCTCCCTTCTACCAGGAGTGTAACTTCTGGTTTCATGTCTGCTAAATAGAGCTGTAAGCTCAATAAAGCTAAATCCAATATTTCATTTTCTTCACTATCCATAACTTCCTGCACTTCCTCTATTTTTTCTGTCACATCCTCTACTCCCTCTATCACATTTTCATTTGTCATATCTCTGCTATCCCCTTCTAGTGATTCCTGACTATCATATAGTCAGTCCTCACCCTCCTTGTCTTCCGTGGTTGCCTTCTTGTTTTTCTTGCAATCCCTTGCCAAGTGTCCCATTTTACCGCATTTAAAACATTCACCATATGTGTAGAAACTGTCAGGTAGTGTCAACATAAATTCCCTCCATAGATCTTCCAGGTGAAAGAAGATATAAAGTAGGTATAAGAAGCCTGTCGTAATACTGTGTCCAACACCCACAGTCCAACCCCAAGGCTGCAAATGACAGCATGATAAGTACATGCACCAAGTGGTCACCCCCAAGAAATGTTCAAAAGTGTTATGCTGTCACAGCTACTGGTCCCTGCAACCAACCAGGGTGACTCAATAGAAATCAAGGCAGAGTATGTCAGTAGCACACATACACACACAGACACACACACACAGACACACACACACACACACACACACACACACACACACACACACACACACACACACACACACACACACACACACACACACACACAGTATGAGTGCACATATGTAACCCTGACAATGTGAATATGAGTAGAAACAGTCATGTAGTATTAACAAACATTCCTTCCACAGGTCTTCCAGGTAAGAGAAAGTAAAAAGGAGCTATAAGTAGGCTGTAATAATACTGTGTACAAACATACCACTGCCCAACACAACGCCCTTTTCCCGGGCTATACTACATAAACTTCTGCTCCATCTTCTACAGAAAATACTTGGGCTTTCTTTTTCTTTTTGCTATTAAAATGCCTTTCGGCATGCCTAGCATATTCAAGTAATGACTGTAATCTGCTTGCACGATGATCTACCATGTGCTTTGTAATAAAACTGCTTATGGGTGCAATACTGCCTTTCAAAAATGCATTCTTTAACTGCTGCTCATATGGGGAATCTTGTGTCTGATCTTCAGGAACCTGCATTCCACAATGGTTATTAAAACATTCTAACAGTCTGGCATAATATCTGTCAACAGTTTCGCCTACTTGTTGGATGCATCGATTAATGCATGTCCAGTCTGCCCTAGGCTTCCATTTCTCAGAGATACGGTCCGTAAGACCTTTCACTCTGTTGTCTAGCTCTGCGCTGCTATGTGGGAGGGGCCTGTGTGCAGCATCACGGAGATTCCATTCGCCACTAATCATGTGCCAATCTGGTCCCACAATTTGTCTGACTACATTTTCTACCTCTTCTCCGTTTAAATTATAACTTAGCTTCATTCCTTGTAAATCTTCTAAAAACTTTCTAAAATTAACTTTTGGATGGGGAATTCCCTCAGTGTCTTTCCGGATGTCTTCCGAAGTCCAGGGTCTATACATTAGGATAGTTGGGTCCTGACCTTCTTGCCCTGCCTGAGGATTAGGCACTTCTATAAGTAGGCATATTTCTTCTTCACTTATAGATTGCGAATTCCTACCCATTTGATATAGCTCAATATCCCCTTTTGAATTACCTGCCCGTGTTCGGGACCTGGTCTCGACGGGATCTCTAATAAACGGTTTCGCTTTTGTAGTGTCTCTATTTACAGTGACAGCAGGATATCGCGGGGGTGGACTAACTTGTTCACTTGCTTCATATTCTGGTAAGGGAGGCGGAGGGGCCGATGCTGTTACTAAGTTATTGTCCTCCTTATCTAGAAACATTGCTTTTGAATTATTATTCTTTTGTTCCCTACGGTTTACTTCCTCAATCCACCTGTGTGCCTGAGGAATTCCTAATTGACGTTGCTTTTTTACCTGACATTTAGAATCAGTTTTAAGCTGTTTGGCAAGTTTGATAAGCAAGGATTTTTCTAATTTACATCAAATTCATACTTATTAACCCATTTTGAATAATATTTAATATTATCAGCATGCTGTGACTGCATGTATTTTGCGTCTTCGGTTAGCGGCGGATTTTGGGATCTTTTTGTGCAATTATTACCCATTTTGTTCTACCCTTTTAATCGTTACATAACTCCTTATTTTTTACGTGGTACCACGGATTTTGTTATAGTCTCTTCAGAATGACTGCCTACCTGCTCTGTTTCCCTGATCTATGACAAGACAGTAATCTTTTTGTCCCTGACTTGTAAAAACAAAGTCTCAACAAAACAATACAAATCTAGTCCCTGATCTAAAACAGAAAAAAAAGGTAGATTCAGCTTACCTGAGCCTTCGTGATTGATCACCTGGTTCGTGTAAACCCGTCCTTCAGTCGCAGATCAGAAAGTGGCTGGCCTCTTTTGTACGACAATTCAGTCGGAGGGCTTTTCAAATAAGAAGAACCGATGTGGTTTCTTCCCCGTACGGTTTCAAGCCACCTGACCTGTCTGATCCGAGGCGAAGTGAGGGTTTCCGGTCCGAAGGACCAATTTGTCAAAGGAAAAAACTTCAAAGACCAATACACGTAAGGTCAGTTAAGGCACATTTAATAACTTGCAGCAAGGAGACAAAAACATGCAAATACAGGATTTTGCCTAACTACTAACAGGAAGTATGCTATTCTAATACTGTTTTACAAGACATGGCCTTCTATAGCTGACGTAAACAAACACAACTTTCAGTATTGTTCTACAGCAGATGTTACTCAGATTTTCTGCTGACATGACTAGATTTGTGAGAAACTTTTTGAGAAAAACAACCTGGCCTTGGTGGGGACTAGCCCGTTACAAGCTTTATTGTATAGTTCTAATGCATGTGTTACATTTCAAGGTACTTTTCTAGCTCAGACGCAAGCAAATGCTGATTGCAGTTCATATTTTCAAGCAGTCTTTGTTCTAATTATCTATAGCTTCTGCAGCTGTGTATTTTCTCACAGCACAAGCGGAACGCCTTGTCTAAGTTTCATAACATTTATACGAGTGGTATTGTTCTATTTATTATTTTCCTGACACAAGCAGAAATCACCTGCTTCTCAGTAAATTTCCAAGGCATAAGCAAAGATTTTAGCTGCGCATATTTCATGACAATACAAAGTCAGAAAGCTTCTGCAGTTTGTGCAGATTTATGCAGTGTAGAAAAGAATAAATGTGTTAACCCTTTTCAAGCTCTAAATGCACTAAGCACATTACTAATACATATACTAATACATAGTTTTCTGACACAATCCAGCTAAGATCAGGTCTTGTGCTTGTCATAACATATATCAAATTACCCACAAGCTCACAATATTTTCTTGGATCTGTAAATTCACTGTCACACTCAAAGTTTGTTTTTTGTTTGGAAGGGGGTACTTCTTACTTTACAATTAGACATACCAAATTTCTCAAGAATTTTCGTAATGAACCTCTTTTGGTTCTATTTTGGGTAAAATCAATGCCTAGAAAATGTCTTAGCTTTCCCAGATCTTTCATTTTAAATTTAGCCTTGAGCATTTCCTTTACATCGTTTAGTGATTCATTGTCACTAGCTGCTATAATGAGATTGTCAACCCATATAATTAGAACTGTTTTTTTCATTTTCAGCTTGTCTAGTGTATACAAAATGGTCTGTGGGGTTTTGGATAAAACTATTTTCACAAAGATAATCATGCAACATTTTATTCCAGTTGTTTCAATCCATACAATGACTTATTCAGTTTACAAACCAATTTTTCATCATTATTTGATTTATTTTCGAAATCTTCAGGTTGCTCCATATACACCTCACAGTCTATAGGAGAATGTAAATAAGCCTTTTGTACATCCATCTGGTGCAATTCTAAATCGTACTGAGCTGCCATCTGCATTAGGCTTCATACAGATGTCATACTCGCAGTTGGTGCGAATGTTTCGTTATAATTTATACCAGCAACTTAACTGTAGCCTTTAGCTACATATCTAGCTTTGTAAGTCTCTTTATTATCTGCATTGTCTTTTACCATGAAAACCCACCTACCCCCCATGTATTTTTTATCTTCCAGCAGTGTGGTGAGTGTAAATGTGTTGTTTTCCTTTAAAGACTTAAGTTCTTCCTTCATAGCTTTGACCCACTTTTCTGAGTTAGACGAAGACATGGCTTCTTTAAAGCTTTGCGGTGTGTTGCATATTAATCGGTAACAATAGTCAACACAAACTGTCACATAAACATAATTTTCAACTTTACATTCATAGTCTTTCAAGTATGCAGGTGGTTTTCTCTCTCTTCTAGAGTAGTGTGTATCCTGCCTTTCCTCTTCTTGCCTTAGTATTGTTATTGTGTCTTGACTGTCAGCCTTTGACTCTGACTTAACATGCAGACTTCTTCTGGTATTAAGAACTTCATCTATCACTTCTGGGTCTGTCTGAATCTGGCATTCAGCTACATTCTTAGTAAAGAACTTGATTAGCCTGTGTCTAAGGACCCTTCCTGTGTCAGGATAATAAACCAGATATGATGGGCTGTTTTTATCATATTCGACAAAGATCCACTTATCACATCTTGGGGCTAACTTCTTTTTATCTTGTCTGTATGCATAACACGCTGATCCAAATTCTCTCATCCTTGAAAGATCAGGTTTCTTCCCTGTTAACATAAAGAATGGAGTCTGCCCCACATGCCTATTATAGCATCTGTTGCGAATAAAAGCAGCAGTCATTACTGCATATGTCCACAACGCTTTAAATCACTCTCTATCAACGTACACCTTGCCATTTCGAACAGCGTTCTCCAATTTCTCTCTGCCGTCCCATTCTGATGAGGTGAGTAAGGTGCGGACGTTTCATGTCTTATAACATTTTTACTCAATAGTGACTGAAAGTCTCTCGACATGAACTCAGTGCTATTTGTTTTTTTATGTATTTATTTATTTATTTATTTGTTGACATTTGTTAACCGGGTTTGTCCAACTGGGCTTGTGGCCCATTTTCAGTGGAGACCCAAGGAGAAAAGCTCCAGTAATACATTTTAAAACAAGTACAATTTTATACAATATTGATATAATAGCAGTTATAGCAAAATGATTCACATATGTTGGGATACATGCATAAAGTTAAAGTTGCATTAAAAAGAAGCTAAGTAACAATTTTACATTGATATAGTTCAATAACATTTTTTGTTTGTATAAAATTGTGCAAATGCATAGTAGACACATTGGAGAGAGAGGTGTAATGAGGTACTAAGTATGGTCCTTTTGAGGGTACATAAAGGGAAGGAAGACTAGGTAGGGTCATGGCAAGGGCAGGTTCTGGAATTGAGAAAATAAGCTTTTAGTTCATTTTTAAAGTGTGAGGTGTGGGAGATTGAACGTAAGTCAAGGGAAAGTTTGTTCCAAGCATGGGCAAGGGAGTGTTTGTAGAGTAGTTTGCCTACTGACCTTTTTGGGTGGTAGATATCAAGTAATTGTTGGTTAGAAGTATGGAGGGTCCAGGATGGGATGTAGATAGAGACTAAGGAAGATAGAGATGGACAGAAGGAGGGTTTATAAAGAATAGAGTGTAGCATATGAAATTGATAAGATAACAGAAAATGGGGAAGTTCAAGCCATTGAAGAGAGTTTAAAGAAATGCAGTGATGTGAGCTGTATGGGGAGTTAGTAATGAATCTGGCTATTTTATGGTAAGTCTGTTGCAGTTTGTTTAGAGTGGAGGCCTTGATATTGGTAAGAACTGGGGCGGCGTATAAGAGGGAAGGGAGGAGGAGTGCCTGGCCCAGGGTAAGTCTAGATTCAGGGGTTAGGAATTTTTTGTTCCGATATAGCAGACCTAGTTTCTGGTTTGTTTTTTTTTATACATTGGAGTATGTGTAGGTTGAACTTGAGTTCGTCATTGATAATGAACCCTAGGAGTTTTGTGTGGGTGTCAGGTTGGATATTTGTATTGTTAGAAGATGTAATAAAAATGGAGGTTTTGTGATGAGAAAGAGAACGGGGAAGGAAAAGTAGGAGTTTGGTCTTTTTGGGATTTAGGATCAATAGGTTGTGAGAGAGCCATTGTTCAGTGGATAGTAGGGACTGTTGGGTCAGGGAGTGTAGTTCAGGAATGTTATTTGAGATGGATATAAGTGTGGAGTCATCTGCATACTGAATAAGGGAGGATTCTTTGCATGAGGTGTAAAGATCATTGGTGAAGATGTTAAACAAAAGGGGTCCCAAGATGGAGCCTTGGGGAACACCAGTGGAGATGGGAAGGAAAGGTGAGGAGGATGAGAGCCATTTGACAGATTGTTCCCTGCCAGATAGGTAACTATTAAACCAGGCAAGTGCGGAGGGGTATAGGTGGACATTTGCGAGTTTGGATAGTAGTAGAGGATGAGAGACAGTATCGAAGGCTTTGGAGAGATCTAGGAAGAGACAGAAAATGAGTTTGTTGTTGTCTAGGGCCTCTGCAATGATATGAGTGAAGGAGAGGAGGGCAGTGGTGGTGCTGTGGTGAGGACGAAATCCATGTTGAGTAGGGGTAAGTAAGTGGTGTGTGAGGAGGTGATTGAGAAGCTGTGAGTGAATACATTTTTCTAATATCTTGGAGAGGGGGGACAGAATGGCAATGGGTCGGTAGTTTGAGAGGTCAGTGGAGTTTCCACCTTTATAAAGAGGGATAGTGAAGAAAGATTTCCAAATGGTGGGGACAGTTGATTCCAGAATAGATCGATTAATTAGTATAGATACAGGATAGGCAATTGAGTCAGCAGCAAGTTTGAGGAATGTAGGAGATAGATTGTCAGTGGAAGGAGAGCAAGGTTTTAGCTTGAGTAGTAGAGATTTGATATAAGTAATGGGAAATGGCTCAAAAGAAAACAAAGTTGTGTTAGTGGGACTTAGAGAAGTGGGTGTCGAAGTAGAGTTTGGCTTAGAGGTTACCAGATTTTGGATGGAAGAGATAAAGTGTTTATTCAGGAGGGTAGCTGTTTCCTGAAAGGAAGAGTTAGGGTATGGGGAGGGATTAGAGGGCTTTCCAGGATAGAGGATGTTGTTGAGAGTTGACCAAAATTTTTGAGGATTGGATTTGTTGTTAAGCTGAGCAGAGCTATAGTATAACTTTTTGTCATCGGTTGTATGTTTTTTGGCAAGGTTCCTCAGTTGCCTGTATTTTTGAAGACAAGGTGGTTGTTTAGTTTTAGTCCAGGTTTTCCAAGCATGATCTCTTTGTTTCATAAGGGACTTAGTCTCTTTGGAGAGCCAGGGAGCATGGTTTGATTTTACTCTGATCTTCCTAGAGGGAGCTAAGGAGTTTAGAGTATTCATAAAGATGCTATTGAAAGTGCTTATAGCATCGTTTAGGGGGAGGTGTTTTAGAATGGACCAATCTATGTTGTGGAGAATGGAGTTAAATTGGGATGAATTGAAAGTCGATAGTTTTCGACAGTCTTTGATAAGGTGGGGTTTAGGAATATGGGAGTAGTGTCTTATAGGTTCATAGATTGGTACTGGTCTATCTGCCCGAAGGCATATATTAGCCCAGCCACGTTGTGCGGTATTCACCGCCCCTTTAGTAGTTCCCTAGACCCTTGTACTAGCAGCTAGTACCCTTGGCCCCTATCTAGTAGTGCTGTTGGTGTGATCCCCGGTGTGAACTTTCTGTTACCCATCCACTCATCAAGGTTCCTCTTGAAGAGTGATAGTGAGGGGCTCTGTCTTATGTAGATCGGGACCCTGTTCCATAGTAAGGGAAGACTCTGTGAAGGGAATCTATCCCTCCAGCATGTTCTATTCATTGTTGTGTTGAGGTTTATATACCTAGAGCATGTAGCTCGAGTAGATTTGGTTTTGCTAAGATGGAGCATGTTCAACAATTCTGGGTTGGACATGGCTCTGTATGTTAGACAGAGATCACCTCTGAGAAAGCGGTATGCAACAGAGAACAGTCTTAGCTTTTTCAATCATGCTGCATAGGGCAACTGCTTGAGGCCAGTAATCCTCTTGGTTAGGTACCTCTGTGGTCTCTCCAGCTGCTGGAGATGTCTAGCCAGGTACATTCCAATTGGTGCATTGTACTCAATAATGGGTCTGATGAGGGAAGAGTAGAGGGGCACCATTACATCCTTAGATCTTGATGCGAACCCTTTCATGATCAGATGGGTCACATAGAAGGATTTTCTAACCACTTTGGCAACACGGTTATCAAAGGAAAGCTGACTATCTACTTGGGTCCCTAGATCCCTTATTTCTTCTTCAGATTTCAGGGATTACCTCCTATGTTGTAGTTTGCGGGTACTCTGTTTTTCCAAAGGGGATTACTATGCATTTTTCTGCATTTAGCTTGAGACCATGGCTTTGACATCATGCATCAGACTCATTTAGGCCCTTCTGGAGGATCTCCATGTTGGCCGGAGACTCTATTATAGCACCCAGTTTGCAGTCGTCCGCAAACGTAGTCAGCCACACCCCTTCCGTGCTTGCCTGTATGTCTGAGAAGTATATGCCAAACAGAAGGGGCCCCAGGACAGAGCCCAGAGGCACACCACTCATTACTGGTCTGGATTCAGACATAGATCCTGCTACTCTTACTTTATGGGATCTGTCTGAGAGCCAGTTTGCGATCCATCTTGTGACGTAAGGGTTTATGCCCAGACTGGTGAGCTTATCAATAATACCTGAATGGGGAATGGTGTCAAATGCTTTAGCAAGGTCAAGGTAAGCCGTGTGTACCTCCTTTCCCTTATCTATAGCCTGAGTAACTGTCTCAAAGAAATCCACCAGGTTCAGGAGGCATGATCTGCCCTTGACGAAACTGAACTGTGTGGGGTCCAGCGACTGGAGGTTCCCAATCTCTCCATTTATGAGTTCCATAATGATTCACTCCATAGCCTTACAGATCAGTCTGGTCAGGCTTATTGGTCGGTAGTTCCCAGGGTCAGTTGTGGCCCCACCCTTGTGTAGCGGGACCACCGTTGCCGTGTACCATTCTATGGGCACATATCCTGTGGAGAGGCTGAGACTGAACAGAGTATTAAGATGCGGGGTTAATTCCTTTTGGAGCGCGCGTATGACACAGCCTGGGACACCATCTGGTCCCATGGAGGCAGTGTTTTTAGCTTTAGATAGAGCCTTGTTAACCAATGTATCAGTAATAATTGGACTTACACAATCCCCTGGAATGGTAATAGGCCCTGTAGGTGGTGGTGGTGGGGGGGATTTGCACTGAACCTGTCAGCCAAGATGTTGGCAATGTCAGAAGGGTCAGTGTATTTTGTTCCATTTTGTACTAGCTCAGAACAGACCTGAGCGTTGCCATTTAGGTTTTTATGTAGCCATAGAAGGCCTTATGGTTATCCTTGGCATCCTTAGCAACTTTCTTTTCAAAATTACCTTTAGTTGACTTGATGAGAGCCCTCAATTTCTTACTAATGCTGATCAGGGATGATTTTTCTACTTGAGATTTGGCCCTTTTTTGCATAAGTCTCCTCCTTTTATTGTAAAGTTTGCTTATGGCCGGGGTCCACCAGACTGGTTTCTTCTTGCTTGAGGAAGGAGTCTTGATTTTATTTGGGATAGCACGGTCCATGCAATTCTGAAGATGCATATAGAGTGCCTTGGTGTAAGATTCTGCATCCTGGATATCATTATCCTTCTGCAAGGGAATAGTGAAGCATTCCACTTCGGATGCAAGTAGTTTGAAGTTTGCTTTGGAAAGGTTTTTGACTATGGTTTCTTTGACTGGGGGAGGTGGAGTGGTGAGGATGTCCAGGGTTATCAGTTTGTGGTCGATCTGACCAAGGAGGGAGTGATAACGGGTGTGGTACAATGGGTGCCCATATTTGTGATGATTAAATCCAATATATTGTCCCCTCTAATGGGGGAACATACTAGTTGTTCAAAGGCATTTGAATTTATAAATTCTATGAATTGCTGAGCATAGGAGTTGGAACATTGGTAGTTCACCCAGTCTATACCAGGGTAGTTGAAATCACCCAAGATTATGGTGTTGGGTAGGACCTTTATATTTTCCAATGTCTCAAGGAATGTAGAGTGAACATCTTGGGACATGGTGGGCGATCTATAACTGGCTATGACTTGAAATGTGGTTTTGCCTGCTGATAGTTGCGCATGGATGATCTCTGGGGCATCATGCTGCGCTACTAATCTGGAGATATGGGTATCCTTGATGAATATGGATACACCTCCGCCCTTTGTACTGCGATCCGGTAACTGAGGCTGGAAGGTATGATATGAATTGTAACCTGGCAGTGCTGGGGTGCTCTTTTGAGCCTTGAACCAGGTTTCTGTCACTGCACAAACATCGATTTTCTCCATGCTGAGGAGAGCCTTGAGTGTGTGCATTTTGAGGTTGAGACTTCTGGCATTGAGTAGCATTACCCTTAGTTTTTGATTACCTGTGCTGGTTACGGTGGTTGGTTTGTCCTTTGAGCCTTGCCTAAAAAAGGCACTATGGGGATGGTAAGAGCCTTGACCAGTATTCGAAAACCTACGGGTGACAGGTGCAACCTATCTCTGGCAAAACAGCGAGGCTTGTCTATCATGTCATCCCAGGCAGACAGACACTGGATCTTAAGATGGTGGTAGGGAGATGATCACTGAGAGAGTCAGGTAAGGTGGTGGGATTGTGGTATTGGTGGGGGGAATTGGTAAGGATCCAGTCTATAATGAAGCTGGAAGAGGAATTTTTCTATTGTCTGATCTGATACACTTTACCTTCCCAGAAGGGGTTGAATCTGCAATAAACTTTTCAGTCGCATTGACTGTATCACTCTTGGCTTTCAGAAACTAGACAGATGTTACACCCGAGTAATCATCAGTAAATGCTAAAGTGTACTTAAAGCTGTCTTTTGCTACTGGCTCAATTGGCCCTGTCAAATCAGTATGGACTAGTTCAAACACAACTTTTGCTCTTGCATCTGGTTCTCTGTTTCTGCTCTGTACAAATTTCCCTTGCATACAGGTTTCACAATCTAGGTTAGGTCTCACAACTTTACCTTTAATTTTCATTCCTTTTATCACTTTTTCTAATTCTGACACATCTTCGAAAGTACAGTGTCCAAGGATTTTATGCCATGCTTGAATATCATAACAGTTCTGAGATGCATCGTAATGTATCTCACTATTGTTTTCTACATCATATGTGTCTAAATAATAGTCTATCACACTCTATTATGTCAAACCTGGTGCCACTTTTATATGTGTCTAAATAATAGAGTCTATTGCACTCAATTATGTCAAACCTGGTGCCGTTTTTGTAGATGAGTTGGTCCTGGCCTTGTTTAAAGTTGATCGAGGCCCACTTGGACGTTGCCGCCTTAACAGAAAAAATGCTTTGTGGATACATCGGGATATACAGATATACAGTGCTTGAGTCATCATCACCTTTACTTTGCACCCCTCTGTGTCTAGCAGCCATACCTCTGCATTACCTCTCTTTTGTGCGGCCCCACAGGTTCTCTTTCCATCAGCTAATTCCACAATGTGTTCCTCCATCTGGAAAGTTGCATCAAAGCATTTAAAATTTTTCAGGTCGTTAGTTATGTATGAAATGGCACCAGTGATCACCATTAATCCCTTCTGTTTTAACTCACGAATTTGATGCTCATTTATTCTGAAGATAAATGTGTGATCATCCGCATCAGTTGCTTGTTTCACATTTCGTCTACAGTTACTGTCCCTGTGGCTAGAGTTTTTACACAAACTACACCACTGTCTCTGGCCTTTATATTCTCTTCAGCATTCTCGTGTCTTATGTCCCTTTTGGCCACAACCATAGCATATAATCTCTGCTTTTACTCTTTCCCTAAGGCCACTTACTTTCATCACATTATCATTACTTACGTTGGCAGTAAATTTCTTGGTATGTTCATAGCTTCTCAACCTTGTTTTGAACTCACCAAAGCCCAGCTTATCATCATCTTGTGTAATGTGTATTGCAAATGGTTTAAAAGTTTCAGGCAACCCTTTCAAGATCATTGTAATTAGTAATCCATCACAGAGCTTCTCCCCAACATTTCTAAGGGCAGTAATGGCTGTCTCAGCCCTAATAATATAGTTTGTGACACTTTCTCTGGTGGCCTTCTGGAGGCTTGTTAATTCGGTGTATAGGTTAATTACCCATGGCTTCCCTTTCCTGGCATAATGGTCTCTCAGGATCTGAAGCACTTTTCTACCATCGTCTGCGGCCTCTCTCATGATGAGGGCAAACATTTATTGTCTAAGAACTGTATTAGTTCTGCATATGCCACCTCATTTTTCTCAGCATCAAAGTCACCTTCCTCCTCATTCTCGTCGTCTTCTGCATCTTGCTGCATATTTCGCAAAATGGCATCTTTCAGTCCTAGCAAACGCAGGTGCCCTGAAACTTCATCTCCCACAACTCATAATTCTTCTCATCTCTGTCGAAACATAGTCTGTGCCATTGACTTCCTACTTCCCTCCTGGGCCCATAACCTGTTGGCGGTATCATCTTAAGGGTGAGAAAGTCGGGTTAGACATACATTTACAGAGGGAAATAAACACACATGAAGGCAATCAATCTGGTTAAAAACAGAAGAGGGGAACAACCCTCGCTTCCTCCTTTATTATAAAGTGCATGGTCACGTGACCTCTCTTGATCTCCCCACACCAACGATGTCAGTGTAAGAGCACATATACGATCATTCACTCTTCTTATTATTATCAGCCAACACCATTGTCTTCCCTCTATTTGTCTGATGTCTCCTTCTCCATTATCTTATCTCTCTCTAATTGTGTTACCTCACAACCTAAAAGTCATGTCTGTCTCCCCCTGCAACCTAAGTTAACTGTCTTATCTTTTTCTTATGTCCCTTCCTTCCGTCTCAACTTTCCTTCACTTTATGCATTAAAAATGGGCATCTATCCCACAAAAAAAAGTTTACCTAACCCTCCCCACTTCAATCCTGCTCATTCTTTAGTTGCGCTCCTTCTGTTTTACTCTCTGCTTGCTTCCCTTTTTCATCCCTTTCCCATACTTTAATTTCCAATCATTAGTCCGGTAAAAACTAGATAAACATACCATATACATGCCCTTTTCTGTTCATACGTGATGGGTCAGAAATGACATCATCGGTGACATTGTACAACAGATAATAACTGGTATTGCTCATTGTAGAGCAA
Organism: Protopterus annectens; assembly: GCF_019279795.1. Taxonomy (NCBI): domain Eukaryota; kingdom Metazoa; phylum Chordata; order Ceratodontiformes; family Protopteridae; genus Protopterus; species Protopterus annectens. The sequence continues at coordinate 325,754,807 of NC_056733.1, forward strand.
TTATTAAGAACAGCTGCTATAATGAGCTATATATGTTGCCCTCAGCTGACATCAGGCATGCAAATGAGCTGAGTTTTACTGCACAGCAGTGTGTGCACACAACATAATGTAAAAATTGATGTGTTTTGTGTGACTACTTCTCAATCTCAGCCTGTGAATGAAATGCATTGTACAGTGAAGTGGGAATGGTTGAGTGTTTAACTTTCATATAGACGGTATGCTTTTGGTTTCTCTTATTCTTTCTTTCTACAAGTGTGTAACAGTCAACTGTGGTATGCTTCACTGATGCCTTTAGTCTGTCTGTTTCTGCAGCCTGTAAATGATGTGTTTTGCAGAGTAAATGTGGGGAGGGTTTAGGAGTGAAGTCCGACAGAGGTTGTATATATTCACATCATTGTTACAGTAGGTTGCTTGTTTCATGGCATTTGGATTATAGTCCAGGTAGAGTTAACATTGCCTGCTGTCATAACTGCTTTTTGTTGAAATATTGGTACTTTTTTTTTACTGACCCATTATGTGTAGTTTTACATTTTTTATCTTTGGTTACCGGACATAGATACCTGCTTGTTTGATACCCCTTATCTATTGTCTTCCACATCCCTGACTGTGTCACTACCTCTCTTTGCAGTCTTGGTTATGTTATACATTTGTTTGTGTAGCCCTGCTATCCTGTCTACCACCCACCTTGTTTATACATCCCTTACCACTTTCCAAAAGTTATCACCTCTGCATATACGTATAATTGGGTCAAAAATTAGAACAGTATACAAGCCTGATGACCATTTAGGATGGCCAAATTCCTTCTTTCTCTTGTCACAGCCATGCATGTGGGATTGAGGTGAGTACCTCAAAGCTCATGTTCAACAGGTGAGCACTACTGCTGCACATACATACCTATGGCAGCACCGCAGTTTTACATGATCTTCTTGCAGGTCCTTGCTGTGGCTGTGATGAGGATCTTTCTTCTGGTGCTTGTCATTCACACTTGCCAGGCCATATTTATTGCTAATGAGCATCTTGGATCATTGTGCATGCACATTAAACAGTGGAGGACAGGTCATCATCAAGGATGCAATGTTCATATGTTCATATGTTCATGGGCTTTTACTAGGCTATCAGGATCGTAAGAAGCTTAGCCATACCTTCTCATTGTGGTTTTTATCCCTTATATTAACAAGGATATGTTAGGACACTTACATGTTTCCCCTAACCATGAGGGACAGGGATGCTAAACTAGGGGAGACTTTTCAATTACCCCACCATGTGTCCAAATTGCATTTGAATAGAGTAAGAGACACTTTGCTTTCTGTGGAATAGAAGACAGTTCCACAGATGTGGTATGCCTTTTATGAAAGATATTCATAATTCTGAATTCCTATGTGACCTAGGACAGTGAACATAACTATGCTTCTAATCAGTCTTTGGTTTTGCCAGGCATCCTGATTTTGGCTCATAATTTTGCCTTCATTTTTGCAAAATGTTTAAATTTCTAGTAAATTGCTGAGGATTACAGTCAATAATGCCAGTCATCAGGGTTCATAACTTATTTTTCTGAAAATGCATGTCAGTGCAAAACCTTTTGTCCTGTTAACTTTTTAAGTGAATTTGAGTTGTTTGTCTCTTAACTGTCCCCAGTTTTGCAGATCCTTTCTGATTTTGTCTCATATTTTTATCTTCTCTCTTGATAAATTCTTCATTTTCTGGTAACTCACTAAGGATGACAATCAGCCAATAATGCCATTCGTTAGAATTTCATAGCCCTTTTTGTTAAGGAAATACATGCCAATGCATTACTTTTTTTTTTTATATATGATTTAGAGTTTGCTAATGATCTGTTTCCTTGTTGTCGAATGTACAAAGTTTGAATCCTTGCTCCTCCATTTGTCCCTTTTGAATTTGAGAAAAGGCACTAAACAAGACAGTACTCCTCTGGCACTTGATTGACGAATATTTAAAGTATTTAACATTTATCCCTTTCAGGGCTTTTATTCTCTGATTATTTTTGCTTTCTTTGGAATTCTTGTGCAAGAAGTTGAAAGATATTTTGGTTTGTTACTTGTAAAATTTGTGGATTCCTGGTAAATTGTCATGGACTGCAGTCAGTAACTAATGACAGGCTTGGGAGTTTCACACTTTGTATCCTTCATAAAATTATTAATAATGCAATTATTCCTCTTCTAGCCACTTTTTAACTATATAAGATTGTTTTTCTAGAAAATGTTTAACTGTATAGAATAAATGTTTAAAATCTGTTATGGAGTCCTTGTCTCTGATTTTTGAGCCTTCCTTCCTTTAGATTCGGAAGGCATGAGGACAGGGTACATTGGATTTCATTGCAGATCATTATTTATGAATATGCCTATTCATTCTTCTGCAAGCAAACATCTGAGGTGTATACAACCAAGCAAGAATACTAATTGATGGGCTCATTTGTGTTTATGGTATATGTTTCTTTGTGTGTTTGTGTGTGTGTGTGTGTGTGTGTGTGTGTGTGTGTGTGTGTGTGTGTGTGTGTGTGTGTGTGTGTGTGTGTGTGTGTGTAATTGGTGGAAAGGATGTAAGGAAGGAAGGAGGGAAAGCATTGTAGTATATAAAAGCATCATCACATGAGTCATGTTTGTTGAGCATGAGCCTTGATTTCCTTATTTTGTTGACACTTCAATGTGTGTTTCCTATTTGGTTGCCAATAAACTGAACAGCATGAAGTATACAAAATTAATGATAATATTTTATCTCTGGCTAAAACAGGGTTTCTTTGGTACTTAGTACAGATAAGTAAGGCAATGAACTGCTAATAAGCTGCTTCATGTAGGATCATAGGATGTTACTAGGCTAACAGCCCTAGGGCCCTTAGAAGCCTAGCCAAGTTGAACTCATGCTCCCAAGGGTGTTTGGTTCAAGCAGACACTAAAATCAGCACCTAGTGCCCCTGTACAAGACGGACATAGGTGGAACACCTGGAGCGAATTTCTGGTTACCCATCTAATCATTCAAATTGTGCTTAAATAAGGCCAATGAGGGGCTTTGTTTAACATGAATTGGAAGCTTGTTTCAAAGGTGAGGCAACCTCTGTGAGACAAATCTGTCTCTCCAGAAAGTTTTGTTGATGTCACATACCAGGTTAAGGTCCTTTGAGTGAGTGGCCCATGTGCCATTTGATTTGCGAATGTGCAGCATTTCCATTAAATCTGGGTCAGAGATTGCTTTATATACAAGGCACAGGTCACCTCTGAGTAGTCTATATTCCACAGAGTAAAGTGACAATTATTTCAGTCTATCCACATAAGACAGATCTTGAAGACTTAGAATTTTCTTTGTAAGGAATCATTGTGGTCTCTCTAATTGCTGCAGGTGTTTTGAAAGGAACATACCAAGTGTTGTATTCTATTATTGGCCCGATGAGAGAAGAGTACAGGGGGGTTATAACTTCTTTTTTTTTCTGGAGGCAATGCCCTTACTTATGAGATGAGCAATATAAAATGCCCTTCTAAACTGTGGAGACATGGTGATCAAAGTTAATGTTGCTGTCGACCTGTGTGCCCAGATCTCTCACCATTGACTGTATGGTTAGGGTATTGCTATTGATGTGATAGCTTGCAGGAACATCACCTTTGTTGAAGTTTAAGACCATGACTTTGACACCAGTCATCAGTCTGCATAAGACCTTTTTGAAAGATACTGACATTGCTTGAAGTTTCAATGATCACTCTAAGTTTGCAGTCATCAGCAAACTTTGTCAGCCACAGTCCTTTAGTTTTAGCCTGTATTTCATAAAGTATATTCTGAACAGTAGGGATACCAGAACCAATCCCTGTGGAACACCACTGATTACAGGTCTGCTGGAGGAGGTGGAGTCCCCTATTTTGACCATATGAGTTCTATCAGTGAGCCAGTTTGCAACCTACCTGACAATATATTGGTTGATACCCAGCTGGGTGAGTTTATCCATGATGCCTGAGTGGGGGATTGTGTCAAAGGCCTTGGCTAAGTCTAGGTAGGTTGTGTGCACAGCGTTACACTAGTCTAGGGCTTGGGTGACTGTCTCAAAGAGGTCCACTAAGTTTAATAGGCATGATCTCCCCTTGACAAAGCCAAACGGTTGGGGTCAAGCTTTTGGAGATTTCCTATATCTTTGTTAATAAGGTCCATGATGACTTATTCCATGGGCTTACAGATAAGACTGGTCGGGATAATGGGTCTGTAGTTCTCAGGGTCAGTGGATGCATCCCCATTGTGCAAAGGGATGATGGTAGCTGTTTTCCATTCCACTGGGATGAAGCCAGTGCTTAGGCTGTGAATGAAAAATGTGCCCAATGGTGATGCAAATTCCTGATCTGATATTGTCAATCTTCATTTATTCCTTGACCTGTGGGTTCAGTTCCAAAATCTCGGCCATACTATAGCCTGCAAGGACCAAAAACTCTCATGCATTTTTCCCTATGCATAATGCTCCTCTCCATTTTACCTCAGATTTTGTTTGCCACTTCCAGTGTCAGATGTGTTGCCAAACCTCTCGAGCTAAGTACAATTATATTTTAAAATCCTCTAGTTATTTAACTGATATAGTCTCTATGTAACTTTGTTAGTCTCCCGATATTAGTTTTAGAAACTCTCTGCTATATATTTTCTTTTTTTCTCCTTTTTTTCCATCCTTTTTCACTTCAGTGAAATCTTTGCTATCATAGTTGGTAGACTTTCTTTAATTTTTCTCACTTTCTAGTTTATAAAAAAAGTGTTTTTCTTATACATACCGCTGGTATTTTTTGTCTACCATTGCTGGTAGCACTTCTCTACACACCTTCCATTTCAGTTTTTTTGTATGTTTACCTTTGTACCCTTAGGTATTGCTGGTAGCACTTTGCTGTAATTTTTCCACTATCTCAAATTTCCAGGGTTTTCTTGTGTGCTGTTGTTTTCTCTCCCTTAGATATGGCTGATAAAAGAAATGGCATTTCTGGCTTTAAAAAATGCCATACGTGCAATAGGAAAATGCCTAATTCTGATGGTCATTCACTATGTGTGTATTGCTTAGGCTCGTTACACCTACAAGAAGACTGTTCAGTATGCCATGGGTTCAGTCACTGAGCCTTAGTTGAGAAAAAGAACAAATTAAAGATAAAAGGCATGCTTAAGTCTTCATTTGAGGAGGCCTTATGTGGTTCCAAAAGTAAGACGGATCCTTCTTCTTCTTCCTCCTCTTCATCAAAAACCAAAAATCAACAGAACAAAAGTCACTTGGCACCAACTTCCCTTTCAGCACCAGTGACTAAGAAATCTAAACTAGAGGTTCCACAAATGGCTATGGAACCGAAATTCTAGGTTCAGAGACTACTTTCATATTTGGCACCAGAGCAGACATTACAAAAACAGGGCAAGACTTCAGAACTGTCAACCTCAGTTCCATCCAGTATATCTGTGCTGACACCTATGTTTCCAACAATAATTCTTGAAAAAACAGTTGATGTTTCCAAGAATGCAATATTCCCCATTTATAGATCCCTATGCGGGATAATTGCCTAGTCCATTTTTGGACAGACCTAAATCTCCAGCCACCAAGTCAGTTCACTCCACCAAGAGCTTATCAGAATTGGTTATGATGAGGCTATTGGATCAGGTTCTTACTGTGAAAGGATTGCTTTCTATGTCTTCAGTTCTGACTACCTTCAATTTTAGAACTACTTTCTCCATGACTCCACAAAATCTTCTTCCTCTGACCCCACCTGTGGTTTTGGAGACTAAGGCTCCAATCCCTCCAGCACTCACTATCTCAGTTCCAGACAGATCTCTTTCTCCTGGACCAACTACTACCCTCAGCTCTTCAGCCTTCTCGGAACTGTAGGGCTCACAGGGTGAAGGTCCTGTTGTTGGTTCCAAGGGGCAGGTTTCAACTCAATTTTTTTCAGAGCCATCCCTGTACCTCAGGGCCTCAGCACACATGAGCTCCACTAAAGCTTCGGCATCGGAGATGATCTCTTCGGAGCAGGGATTAACCTAGGTTTCGAGGCAGTCATCTTCAGTTCTGGGCACCCTTCCCTCTTTGGGGGGGGGCCTGCCTTCCAGGCAATGAAAATGACTTTGGCCTTAGTGGGCACCCAGTCATGTGCCCCCTGATTGGAGTTAATCCCTGAGCCTTCCTCTTGTTCTGATTCTCAACCAGCCTCTGCATTGGGATAGTGAGGGCTGAAACTACAGGGTACACCAGTCCAGGTTTTATCCTCTTCTGACATTTCTTCAGATTTTTCCACTGAAGAAGCTCCTCACAAGAGAACGTTCAAGAGGAAGCACTTGGATTTCCTAGAAGAATCCATCACTAAGGATACTGACTACAATGAAGGGGAGGGTTCCCATAGGTCCTTCACCTTTGGAGACATCCAAAAGATCCTTAAACAGAGGGATAACTGGACATCCCAACATCTCTTCCCAGAAGAGTCAGTATACCTGCAAGCTTTCAGCTCTCACCCATCTACTTCTTGGGTAATTTCACAAGCTGGTGATTTCATCAAACTGATTGCACAGCAAGAGTGGAAGTCTCCTGATTCCATAGAGCTGATCCCTAAAAGGCCAGATAAAACTATATCAGCTCCTGAAGATTTTCAGTTTTGGGCTAAAGAGTTAGCAGTAGGTGCCTTGATGCTTTTGGTAGCTACAAAGAAAGAATTGTCTGAGGAGTTCCACCCTCCATCCTCCCAGTCGAGAGTCTCAGGTGATGGATTGGTTCGGGAAGTGCGTATACGCTTCATCAACCTTCGTTCTATAATCACTGAACTTTATGGCACACTTCACTAGACTCCAAAGAGATCTGATTAAGGAGTTATCAAATACCCTTGTAGGAGCCATATCTGAAGAAGTCCAAGAAAAAGTTGCTTGTTAGCTGGCCACCCCATGAGTCCATATCCAACTCATCCATGAGGCTCATAGTACATGCAGTCAAAGGGGCGACTAGAGCACCGGGTTCTGGCATAGCCAAGACACACCTGGATGTGCTTATGTGAATTTGTGGAGCCATTCAAGTCTTTGTTCATCAATGTGCCTTCTGATGGATCTTCTCTTTTTGGCCCAAAAGTTTGAGACACCTTGTCCAGGTGTGAGAAAGATGGGAAGGACCTTTCTCCAATGTGTGTGTACATTTCTCTACTCTTCAGTGGTCCTTCTCTAGGCACCAGAGGAGTGGAAAAATATGGTCTTGAAAGTCCCAAGGGTCTTTTCAGGACACACTTGGTAGCAGCTCCCCCAGGGTCAGATGGAGGAGTTTTAACAGAAGACACTGTCCATGCTGCAGAGGTGGCTCACAAAATCAGGGTCCCAGAGATTCTTTCTTGGCCAGACCATACTAGTGCTCCTGAAAGTAGGCCCAATTGCTTGCATCTGGAAGCAGTCGGGGAAATTATCTTTACACCAACACACCTGGCTACAAATAACTACAGATGTTTGGGTGCAAAGGATTATTACCAGATGATACACCATTTCCTTTCACACCCTTACGAAAAAATTCAAAAGGATCCCCGATGTTCTACCTAGTCAAAGGGAATCAGCAGTTTGAGAAATTGAAAAACTGCTAAAAAAAAGAGAAAAAGAGTCATCCAACATGTCCCCCAAGGCCAGAAAGAATCTGGAATTTACTCAAGATTCTTTTTAGTGCCAAAGAAGACAGGGGACTGGAGACCAATTTTGGATGTCAGTGCTTTGAACAAATCTGTTCAACAAACAAAATTCCAGATGGTCATGGATCAGTTCATCCTTCCCTTTTTAGGAAAGGCTGATTGGATGTGCTCAACAGAGCTCCAGGATACATAATACCAGATCAAGATGGAAAAGAGCCCTCTATGAGATTTCTCCACTTCCAGCTGGGAGACAGTTACCACCAATTTGGAACACTGCCCTTTGGCCTCACCACAGCCCCCAGGGTGTTCACCAAATGCATGGCAGTGGTAGCGTCTCACTTGAGACTACAAGGACACCGACTGTTTCCTTATTTATTTGACTGGCTCTTCACTGCTTCCACAAAGCTCATCTCTTAGAAAATTCAAGAGACTGTGTCCTTCAGACTTATGCCTACCTTGGAATAACAATAAACTATGAGAAATCTCATCTGAGCCCAATGCAGAATTTGGAATTTATAGGGGCAAATTTGAATACAAACACTGGCATACCTTCTCTTCCCTTTCTCTGTCTAGAAAAGCTCAAATTTCAAGTCAGGAGAATCATCATCAGAAAGACAGTAGCCACATGTCTTGTCCTACAGGCTCTGGGTTGTATGGCAGTGACCATTACTTTGGTGCCACTAGCAAGATTCCACATAAGAATTCTACAATGGCTTCTTTAATCCCAATGGTCCATTCTTCATCAGCTGATGTTGCATCATATTTTAGTGACCGACCATTTCAAAAGAGATCTTCTCTGGTGGATTCACTCCAAAGACATGCTAGTGGGACAGCCTTTCATACCACCACAGCCCCAGGCCATAGTGACTACAGACACCTCCTAGATCAGGTGGAGGGCCATTATCTGGGCAAGACAGTCCAAGGCACTTGGTCTCTTACAGAGGCCAGCTTGATTATTAATATCCTAGAGGTGAAGGCAGTGCTGTTAGCATTGCAGGCCTTTCAGGCTGTTCTTCCTCCAGGGACAATCGCAATCCAGACAGATATGTCAGTTGTCTAATACATCAACAAACAGGGGGAACCATGTCTTATCCTCTTTGTCAAGAAGCACTCAGAGTTTGGGAGGGGCTAATCTTTTCCAGCCACTTTCTAATAGCGATGCACACATCCTGGGAACTTCCAGAGTGATAGTGGACAAGCTGAGCAGATGCATCCTCTTGCCTTATGATTGGTCTCTCAACCCAAAAGTGGCACAAATGATTTTTCACCACTGGGACATGTCTTGCTGTGACCTCTTTGCATCACCCCTAAACAACAAGTGCAACAGTTACTATGCCCTGGTCCCACCTCTGGGGAAGTCCACAAGAGATGCTTGCCTTCACGTTCGGAACTTAAGACTTCTATACGCCTTTCTTCCAATATCGTTAATTCTTCCATTTCTGAAGAAAGCAACCAGGTTGATGAACAAAGTGATCCTCAGTGCCCATTCTGGCCTCAGCAGATATGGTTCCCCTTCCTCTGGCCTCACCTGATTCAGTAACCATGGACTCTGGACCCAGCTCCAGATCTCCTATCCCATCCAGAGGGATCAGTTCACCTGAACCTTCAGAACCTAAAGCTCGCAGCATGGCTTCTCCACTTCCACTGATAGCCAGCCATAACATTATGTCTTCTCCAGTCCATAAGATTATTTTGGCCTCACACAAACTCTCCACTAGAAAGCTTTATTGTAGCAAATGGAAACAATTTTCATGTTGGGCTCATAATAATGGTAGATCTTTCGGCAGCACGCATCACAAAAATGTTATGGTTTTACCTTACTTTTTGAAGAAGGATCTTCTGCCTCTACCATCAGGATTCAACTAGTGGCCATTTCAAACTTTCACAATGGGTTACAGGATGTGTCATTAATCTCTCACTCTGCAAGGCTTTTTTTGAAAGGAACCTTGATGCTGAAGCCTCCTTATAAAGAACTATAGGTTCCATGGGATGTCAATTTGGTTGTGCACACTTTGATATACCCCTCTTTTGAGTCTGCAGCCATTTGTGAGCTAAAGTACTTGTTTTGGAAAACAGCTTTATTAATAGCTATTACCTCTGCTAGAATAATTTCAGAGATTCAGCACTATCTTGTAAATCACTATATCTGACTTTTCACCCAGATAGGGTTTCTCTAAGGACCAATACATCCTATCTACCAAAGATTGTTTTAGAGACAAATATTAATCATAGTATAAATTTACCAGTTTTCTTTCCAAATTTTTCAAACAAAGGTGAATACTGTCTGCACGTATTAGATGTCCACAGACAATTGTGCTTCTAATCTGATCAACTGTTTATTGCCATTTCTAGTGCTAGACTAGGTAGATGACACTTTCTAGATTGTTGAAAGACTGCATATTGTTCATATACACCAAAAAGAATGTTAAATTACCTGGACCTGTTAAGGCACACTCAGCCAGAGCGATAGCAATTTCAACAGTTTTTCACTCCAGAGTGTCCTTGGATGGCATTTGCACACAGCAACCTGGGCTACCTCACATACCTTTATTACTCAATACAAATTGTATTAGGCCTCCAGGGCTAGAGTAGCCTTTGGTTCTGTGGTACTCAGGAATATACTTCCATGAGTCCAGCCAGGGTAAAAAGTAGCTGGGGACTCTGTCCCACAGGTCAAGGAATAAAGGAAGATTGACAACATCAGATAAAAAAGTTATGTACTCACCATAACATTCCATCTGTGTTGTCGATCTTTATTTATCCTTGATGCCCCTTCTGCCAACCCCATCCTTCGATGTCTCTTGGTGGAATGAGCTGTGCCCTTATTTACAATTCTTTTAACCATCCTATACAAGATATGGTCTCCACAAAAGTATTTTCAGGAAAAATGTCTTTTCTGTCTGTCAATCAGCAAACTCGAGTTGAGGTAAAATGGACAGGAGCATTATGGGTAGGGAAAAAAAAGCTTGAGACTTTTTTGTCCTTGTGGGTTGTAGTACGGCTGAGTTAGTTCCGATTTTGGAATCAAACCCACAAGTCAAGGATAAATGAAGATCAGAAACACAGATGGAATGTTATGGTGAGTACATAACATTTTCTTAACCCATGTAGAACACAGCCCGGGATGTTGTCTTATCCTATAAAGGCTGTATTTTTGGCCTTGGAGAGGACATTTAAGACCTACTCCTTGGAAATATAGGTTGGAAAAAAAGTATAAAGAATGATTTGGGTGTATGTGGTGGGGTAGTACAGAGTTTAATTCCCTCAGCCTTTACTTGTGTACTTTGTAAATCTGAGCAAGTCACTTTGACTGATAGTGCTCATGAGCTGTCCCTGAAAAGGGACCATTGCATCCAATGCTCTGCCCTTGTCTGTTATCAAATGCATTACACAATGTCTTTTGCATCCCTGTGTCCTCCACATAACTGCTTATTAGTGTTTCACTATATGCTATATGACTCACAAAATGAATGTTATAGTTTAATGGCTTGGCAGATACACTTTCAATAAATGTTAGTTTCAAGGGGAGATAAGTTTATTGTTGCTCATTTAATAAAAGTTTTGCTGTAAAATTTTAAAATAAAGTTTTGAACTTAACTCTAAATCTCTAATCATTTTAAAAGTAAAGAGCATAATATATACACTGATATTAGGAAGAGGCAGCCAAATAACTGGATATTGGTATGGTGGGGTAGGAGCTCAAGCCATTACTCTCCTAGGACACCATCTGACCATGATCCATCATGAATGCAATCATAAAAATATTCACATAAGCAGGAGTGAGTTGTGCTTTTATTGCTTTAATCATAATCTATAAACGAAATGAGTTGATTAAAAAGAAATATTTTGTTATAAAGAGAAATATGGCATGTAATTAGTTTTAAATTCTCCTCTAACAACTGTGATTCTTCCGTAATTCATATTCCATTCAAATCATTGTGCATAAATTTGAAATGTCCACTATGGCAATATGATAATTGTCCCACATAAACAAGTACTTTATTTTTCCAATAAATACGATTTATTAATTTATTTATTTTTAATTCTGAAACCAATTGTTTTGAAAAAGCTTCAACAAATGATCAAATAAAGAGGCTACATGGTAAGTAAAATCATTAACTGTGAATACATGCAGTCACCCTCAAGGTTCTATAATAACTATATGTACCTTAAAGTTTATAACATGCTGGATGTGTTTAGCTCATAACTGCTTAATTTGTTGTTTAGTAGGAAGACCCAGTTGTCACTTGTTAAAGGAAAATTTAATCTTAGTTATATTCCATTAATGGTTATTTTGATAATTGTTTCTACTGATTCATGCCACAAAAATGACATACACATCACTAAGTAAGTGATCAATGTTTCCTTAACTACTAAGTTATACTTTCTTATAATCTGTATTAAATGCATGAGCCTGTTATAACTACGTCTTATCTCTTTCAAACATAACAAAATCATCTGCTGCCATCTTAAACTTCACTAATTCAGTCATGCAAAAAAAGTGGAATTTCTTATTTTGACAGGCATGCATTTACTGTTCAAATCTAAAATTGAAACCAATAATAACTCATAATGTATTTTAAAAAGATTCAGATCTGGAACTTATACAAATGAAAATCCATTTCTTCTCAGCAATTTCACATTTAACAAGTTCTCATTTCAGCTAGGTTCAGAAGACAATAAAATCACCCAAATGTTGATTCATTTTATGGTATATGATCCTATAACGGTTGCTATTGCAAGATGACATAAAATGAACATTTCTGAAAAATCTGATTACGTTTATCTTTAGGGAAACCTTGTGTAGAATAAATATGGGAATTTCTCTATTTGTTGCCTTGTTTTACTTGCCCACCATGGTGAATGTTTCAGATACTTCTATTAACTGGCTGTGTAAAACATCCATCCATCCCTCCATCCATCCATCCATCCATCCATCCACAACCCCTTTTTTCCAAGTTCAACAGTGACACTCATCTATTGGCAAAGTTTACATAACCGGGTGAATGGCCATTCCACGGTTGTTATTCCACACCACACAATCACATGTATACTCATATCTGTGGCCAGTTTAGAGTGTTCATTCCACCTACTGCATGCATTTAGAGTGTTTGAAGAATCCAGAGTGCTTGGAAGAAACCCACATGAGCACATGAGGACAAGCAGACTCTGCACATAAGGCACATTTTCTGAGAATCAAACTTGGGAACTTCTTACTGTGAGGTGACAATGTTATCTGTTGCACCACTGTGCCACCCTTTCTGGCCAAACAAGGCTAGGCTTGAGGCTATGATCCTCTGAAAAGTGTTCTGTAGAAGACTCTGTGACAAGACCTCTAGCTAGATAATTGTAGCGATCCTTCCATTAAAAAAAGCAAACCTTGATCATGGTTGCCAACATCTCTTACCAGATTATGTTTCATTAGAGAAATTGCCATTTTACATTGTTTTTTCCTTTTCTAAATAGCAGTCAGTTTCTCTTTATAATCTTTGTGTACCAATTCCTTTGCTGAAATACATGAATGGTGATGAAGTGCAGGTACTGTGATCATAGCTCAGTGGTAGAGAGTGAGGACTGGAAACATACAAGGTTACAGCATCTCTCACAGTCAGAATCTCTAGTGTTTACACATTGAAGAACATATAGAGACATCATTTCATACTTAAAATTATTAAGGAGGACTTAGGTGGTATGGAAAGTGAAATCCATGGTATGATAGAGTATGCTTTCAGACCCCCACTTCCTTGAATCTTTTCCCAGGCAGACTTATGCCAAGACCAGAATGGTTAGGCATAAGTCTTGTATATGTAAGCTCTAACTTTCTTTATGGGTCATATATAATATATAGATAAGTATATTTGGTCTCTCAGTATGTCAGAAATGTGTAGAACAATGGGTCAAAAATAGATCTACGTGATAAGAACCCACGCGTATTCCAGAACTAAGAAAATTCAGGCAAAAAATCATGCAATTGGTACAATATAAATAATTATACACAGATAAAGCAAAATCTACATGCACCATCTTAGATTTTGTAACTCAATAGTATCATGCAATGGCATCTTTATCAGCTTCAAACTTTAGAATAAAATATAGCCTTCATCACTGCTTAGCACTGATACAAATATACTTAGTAACAGATTCTATATTTGAGAAAACCATTAATACTTTTCAAGCAAATCATTAAAAATTTGCCACAATACATATTGATGTGTTACACTTGACATTCTCATAGAGACAGTTTGTTTTTCTATATTGCATACAGTCTTTGCTAAGGAAATAAATTCATTAAAAGAGAGGATGTTTTTATTTTTCCCAGTTTATTGTAATAATTTCCCTAGCAATTGCTACAATAGCCCAAAGTAGAGGCACTTTTGTTTTAGGAATTGGATCTGGAATTGGGGCATTGGATAATATTAAATAATTTGTAACATTAGAATTGTCCAACCTCAGCCCTTTAACAAAATTTTTAAACTCTAACCAAAATTGGACAACCATATCACATTCAATAATCTTGTGAAACCAATTTGCATCACAGAAATTTATCACATCTCCAACATTTCATTAACTATGTCTTGTAGATTACAGAAACCTTATGGTGAGTTATAAAGCTGCTGTTTAAGAATTTCTAAGTATATATTTTCCAATATATTGAAGAAGTTGTTTTCCTATTTATTTTGAATATATTTTTATTTATATCAGAAAAGGCTTCTGAAGTTAATTTTTATAGAGTAATTCCAATATGATGAATCCAACAGCATGACCTCATTTCTTAAAATCTTACAATTTTATGACGAATACGATTTATTCTTAAATATGCCACTATTAATATTAAAGACAAAGTATAACTTTTTGGAATATGGGTTTCATTCAAGTTTAAGAACTTTTTTATTTTATTATTGATAAATTCCTTAAAGTTTGAATACTCAACTAACTATTTTATTAATATTATATTTAGCAAACAAATATTCAGATGTATACATTTTAGAACCAGCTAAAATTGGTACTGGAATGTTAATTAATTTTCCTTCAAATCTAGTAAATTACTTAAATTAAATTATTCAAAACAGCCACAAGTGAAATATATAGGAAAAATTAAAATTAATAAAAAAATAATAATTCTTTCACTAAATGATTACTTTCCATGATACCATTAAAAGTAGTTAGTTAAGATATAACTAACAAAAGGGATAGAAATGGAACCCTTCCTTGAGTTCATACAAAAATCTTTTAAAACCCAAAAGATTCCATTGAAACTATCTTGTGAATTTGTATTTATTTCAAAATTATAATAGGATTTTAAAAATTACTTCATATAAAAATTTTCAATTTGAAATATAAAAACAATTTAACCAATTACTAACAGTATTTATAATAACAAACTTTGCATATAATTTAGCATTAGGAAAACCTAATCTACCATCTTCTCAACTTCTAAAATGCTTATCAAAAGCAGTTACTGTTTTTTGAGTATGCCACAGAAACTTAAGCAGGATAGAATTTAATAATTAAGGGTCTTTTTAGGTGGGATTGTAATCAATGAATGCATATAGAATAAACTTTTAGGTAAGACTGTCATCTTTATCAAAGTCAGTCTGTCTTTCATATAAAAAAAAGTTTATTCCAATTATTGAGTTTTGATAATGTGTATATTAACCCCCGGATTCACTAAACCTCTGTGTAAGACTTAATATGTCTTACTTGGAGGCTGCAGTTGAACTGTATGATGTCAGCGTGCCATGAATATTCATGAGGGCATGCTGACTCATCCGTAACTCTTACACAGACTGAGTAGGAAAGCAGGGGGCATGTCCGACTGCCGAGCAGTCTAAAAGTCCATGCCCCTGCAAGGTTTTAAAAAGCATAATGTCAACAGACAAGAGCGAATTCGCTCAAATGTACTTGCACCCAACACCACACTCCCTGACACTGTAAACCCCCATCACAGTTATAAAACATAAAATATTAATTTAATTTTTTTTAAATCCATGATATAGCTGCCCGTATTTGCGCTTGTTTGTGTGGGTGTGCCCATTGCTTAACCACAGTTAGCAATTGTGACATTGAAGAGCATATAATAACTACTTATGCAAATTAAGCCAAATAGCAATAGCGTAATGGTAGAGCGTATGCACAAAGAGGAGGCATTCACGGTTCGAGTCCCACCACTCCCCTTCTTATTTATGTTTTAAATCAGTATTTGAAATAATACCAGACATATATGATTAAAATATTATTAAAAGCTGTGAAATGGCCACTGTATCAGTGAACAAAATATATATTTTTAAAGGATCCAGATATATAATAGCCTGCTGTTAAGCAGCGCTTTACCCAGCTAAACAGAGGTGCCTATAGTTTAATAGCACTTTACCTAGCTAAACAGAGTTGCCCATAGTTTAAAAGCGCTTTACCCAGCACAATAGAGTTGCCCAAAGTTTAAAAGCGCTTTACCCAGCGCAATGTGTTTATACGGACGTGTGCGCCAACCAGGGCACTGTAGGGCACCGGGGAGCAACGTAGAGCTAAGTTGCTTAACACAGCCACACCCCTAGCCTGTCTAGACAGTAATAAAATAAAAGAATGACAAGGTTCGAACCCAGGACCTTGTGCATTATAATTAAAGTACAGAACCACTAAGCCATGACAGCGTAGGTGAAACAGCCACTATTAACATAAATATACTTAGAAATGGTAGATTAACCATTACTAAGCAGGTCTGCAGTCAGCTTAGAATTCTCAAAAACGGCCAATCACAAAAAAGTATGGGAAATGCAGCATATTTAAGCCCCATAGGCAGGAATACTCACCATAACTGATTGTAGCTCACATTTGCAGTCAGAATGGCAGGTGCAGGAGAGGGTTCATGCTTCCGAGCGCAGCATTGGGGCATCGAGGAGTCAAAATACATGGTTAGGCTCCTTGTCCACCGTCATGAGTCCAGACTCCTGCAGGGCCAGTTCCAAGGGACAGAATACAAGGCTGAGGCTTGGAAACAGTTAGCTCATGACCTCACCAGTGCCACAGGTGTTCCTCGCACCAGTGAGCAGGTTCATCACCACCATGCAGACCTGAAGAGACGGAAGGAGGACCGCTTGAACCAATGGATCCAGGAGGCCCGTAGGATGAAGGATGCCCCACGGCTAAGTATGTAGCCATGGAATGCAGTATGTAAGAATTGTTAATTGAGTTGGTATAATGGATAGGTATGTCTCAATATCCCTTCATTTACTTTACAGCTGCAAGTGACCGTGCTGCGAATCAGCAAGCCTATGCTGATAGGCTGCAAAGGCTGTGCCACCAGGCAGGTTAGTGATTCTTTTGCATGTTTTATTATATAAAATAGGAGAGAGAGCATGAAATAAAGTGTTTTAGTACAATAATACAGCCAGAAAATGGCCTGAATAAGTCCTCTGCATGTACTGTTATATGACAATTCATAGAGCTAGAAAAAGGGCGTAGTAACCCATTAAGAAAGGTAACATATGTCTGGAATAAAATCTCTGCAGGTACTGTCATATAACATAAGTGACTGTGCCTGAAAAAGTGTGTTCTAA
This sequence comes from Protopterus annectens, assembly GCF_019279795.1. Classification (NCBI taxonomy): domain Eukaryota; kingdom Metazoa; phylum Chordata; order Ceratodontiformes; family Protopteridae; genus Protopterus; species Protopterus annectens. The sequence continues at coordinate 325,771,962 of NC_056733.1, forward strand.
CCCATTAATCAAGGTCTAATCTGTCTTGAATATATCTTCTATATGCACTGTTACAAAAAATAAAGGTGTGAGTCTGTGGAAAAGTGTGTAATGTCAGTAATAAAGGTTTAAAACCCAGAGTGTGTGTGTGTTACTTAGTTTGAATTGTTGTTGTACCCTTGCATTATACAAATAGTACTGTTTTAAAAAGTGCTGGCAACCCAGAGTTCTGCAGTCCCATCTAAAGTGGGTGATGGAAGTGCTAGTAGCTGTGAAGCATATATACAGTCCTCAAATGTCAGTTACTGGCTGGCATGCATAAGTAAATCTTGCACACTAGTAGCATGCTAATATATTCCCCAGAAATGTGAGTGTGCTTCCATAAATGCAGGGTTCTGTACAAATTGAAGTGAAAATGTCATGTGAACATCCAATGTAGATAAAGAAATATAAAAGCAATCATGAAATATGTAGCAGTAACATCAGCATCTTGGACAGTTAGTATGTCAGATATAGGTCAAGTATATATTGAACTAGCCAAACCCATTACACAACCTAATGCATGGTAGCAAGTGTAATAATACATGTAGGGAATATACAGTTGCAGTCACTAGGAATGTAGTGTAGAGTAAAAGTAATTATAACATGTTAACTGAGGTTCTTTTCTACACCCTTCTGTTTGTGCATAAACCATGCAATTCCACACCTCACTGGGTATGTGTAATCTTAAATATTTTTTTGGGACATATGTCCTATTGTTTTATAAATATTTGCATTCATGTTGATGCATGTGCTCTGTTCAAACACTACGTTCATGGTGGCCTGTTGCTACCAAACATCCCTGCATGCTGTTGGAATATCCACTGTCATTCAATATATGCATGTGTTATGCTTGCTGTTCAACTGTTGGAACATTGGTGCGTTGGGTTAATGGGAATATTGTTCAATGTTTAACAACAGAAGAGGCTACACCACGACAGCTTTGAACTTGAAACTCTGTTTTATTTCACTGCAGTTAAAAAGTAAGTGCTTTCACGTTGCTAGAACGCTTCTTCAGACTTCAATGACTGCTTTAACAAAAACTAAATGCTTTATACCATTTCATGAACACACCTATCAATTAACTAATTATAGATTTAAAGACATAGACTTGATTAAAGCAGGACTGATGCATGTATATAATAAAATATCTATACATAAATATAAAAACTGTAAAAAATATATATAAATATATATATATATATGTATATATCCATATGCACACACACATACACTGAACCCACATAAAAACATATACAAAAAAAAAAAATATATATATATATATATATATATATATATATATATATATATATATATATATATATACGTGTGTGAATGCATGTGTAGATACACATGATAAAATATTAATAGCAAATATATAAACCAATACTAACAACTATCTATGGAACAATATAGAAAGAACTTCCAACATTTACATGGTTGCTTAATGTTTATAAGGGCGGGCGGCTAAGAATGGTTTGAGTGTTACTCTTTCATTCAAGCCATGCCCTTTATAACTTTGCACTCTTATTATTCATTTGTTTTCTCTTTCCTCTGTATAGTTCTTAATATTCCCCAGTCCATTGGACTTCTTAATCAACTCAAGTGTGGTAAATCTAAATTTATGCAATGTACCTTTTTGCAATGTATGATAAGCTAAGGCGTTTGTCTCATTTTCTTTGTTGATTGCATATATATGCTCCCTGGCACATTCCCTTAAACTTCTATTGGTTTTGCCCACATAAAAACATGAGCATATCTGACATGAGGCAAGATAGATCACATCTCTCGACTTACAGTCTGCATAGAAGTTAAAGTGGAATAACTGATTAGCGTCAGGGTGTCTAAAATGATTTTCACCAGACATAAAACTACATTGATTGCAGTTTCTACATGGAAAAGTTCCATGTCTATCTGATGTGATCAATCCTTTATTGTTATTCTCATAACATAAAAGTCTTTTCAAAGACTTGGTGTTTTTATATGAAAAACTTGTTTTTTTACCTACTATCTGAGTTATTTTCTCATCAATTGTCAAGATATTCCAATGCCTATGAATTATTTGCTTGACCCTCGAAATCTGATTGGAATAATGGATAGTAAGTCTCTTATATGTTTGCTCACTAGTTTGCTCATTGGTAATGTGTCTCTCTGTCTCTAAATCATTTCTAGTATGTTTATAAAAATATGGTCTGCCCTTATTCTTCCTGTAGTGTCCAGTGGCCTCAAATACTCTTTGTGTTTCATCTATACTGTAACCTTGTGCTGTTAAGTTATTAGCCAATAGCTCTTGTGTAGAGCTAAATGTCTCCTCATTTGTGGTTAGACAAGATATTCTTAATCTCTGTCCTGTTATAATATTGGAAAAAATATGCTGAGGATGCATGCTGGTACGATGTAATATGTTATTTTTCCAGCAGTCCTTTCTATATAGCTCAGAATGTATATTTTCCCCATTTTTCAAAATCTGAATATCCAAAAATTCAATCTCGTAACTAGAGCTTCTACATTCAAAACTTAAAAAATCAGTTGTTCCATTGATATATTGAATAAAATCATTAAGCTGATTCTTTTGCATGTTTTATTATATAAAATAGGGGAGAGAGCATGAAATAAAGTGTTGTAGTACAATAATACAGCCAGAAAATGGCCTGAATAAGTCCTCTGCATGTACTGTTATATGACAATTCATAGAGCTAGAAAAAGAGCGTAGTAACCCATTAAGAAAGGTAACATATGTCTGGAATAAAATCTCTGCAGGTACTGTCATATAACATAAGTGACTGAGCCTGAAAAAGTGTGTTCTAACCCATTAATAAAGGTCTAATCTGTCTTGAATATTTCTTCTATATGCACTGTTACAAAAAATAAAGGTGTGAGTCTGTGGAAAAGTGTGTAATGTCAGTAATAAAGGTTTAAAACCCAGAGCGTGTGTGTGTTACTTAGTTTGAATTGTTGTTGTTGTACCCTTGCATTATACAAATAGTGCTGTTTTAAAAAGTGCTGGCAACCCAGAGTTCTGCAGTCCCATCTAAAGTGGGTGTTGGAAGTGCTAGTAGCTGTGAAGCATATATACAGTCCTCAAAAGTCAGTTACTGGCTGGCATGCATAAGTAAATCTTGCACACTAGTAGCATGCTAATATGTTCCCCAGAAATGTGAGTGTGCTTCCATAAATGCAGGGTTCTGTACAAATTGAAGTGAAAATGTCATGTGAAAACATCCAATGTAGATAAAGAAATATAAAAGCAATTATGAAATATGTAGCAGTAACATCAGCATCTTGGACAGTTAGTATGTCAGATATAGGTCAAGTATATATTGAACTAGCCAAACCCATTACACAACCTAATGCATGGTAGCAAGTGTAATAATACATGTAGGGAATATACAGTTGCAGTCACTAGGAATGTAGTGTAGAGTAAAAGTAATTATAACATGTTAACTGAGGTTCTTTTCTACACCCTACTGTTTGTGCATAAACCATGCAATTCCACACCTCAATGGGTATGTGTAATCTTAAATATTTTTTGGGACATATGTCTTATTGTTTTATAAATATTTGCATTCATGTTGATGCATGTGCCCTGTTCAAACACTATGTTCATGGTGGCCTGTTGCTACCAAACATCCCTGCATGCTGTTGGAATATCCACTGTCGTTCAATATATGCATGTGTTATGCTTGCTGTTCAACTGTTGGAACATTGGTGCATTGGGTTAATGGGATTATTACTGCATGCTGTTACAACTAATCTGGAATGCTGTTGTTTATGTTGTAATTAAACACACCTAATCACAGAACGTATGGGAAGGCTGGTCCCAGTGGACCCACCTGTCCCTCCTCAGTTGGCGAGTGCACCTGGCACCAGCAGCTCCGGTGCCCAGCCCGGGCTCCCCTCCTCCACTGGTCCTGTGCCACATTTGGGTGGAAGCACTGCAGGGGATGGGGCTTGTCCCCACCATGCAAGCGTGGGCGGAGAAGGGCCACCTGTCACCCTTCAAAGGGTCCGGGCTGTGGTGCGTAGGGAGATCCAGCGTTCAGTCGCTGATCCCCTATGCCAGCTCGAGGCGAGAGTGGCATGTCTTTCAGGTGAGCCTGCCCGTCCTACTCAGCCCCCAACACAGCCACCCTCGGGGCTGTGAAGGTGCAGTGGTGACTGCCCATGGGTGGGGATTTCAGTTCCACTGTTACCATCTGTGGGCTCATGGGCTTGCGATTTCCAAACAACCTTCCCTGTCAATTGTGTTCACCCACCCCATGTGTCAAATACCGCCCCTGTATGCATCTTGTTTGTCTTGTCTGTTTACCTCCCCAACCTACCTCCCCAAATATACCTACATCCCCTACCTCACATTCCACTCTCACCTGAAAAAAAAAATAAAAAAAGGGCAATCTGTTCCCACAAAAAAATTGCGCCCCATTCATAGCTGCCCATTTCACACACATGTCCGCTGGACATGTAAACTGATAATTATAATTGGCACTACAACATACTCTGTTGTCCTCACCCCTCTCTCAGGAGTGGAAGGTTGCAAATTTCACACCAAATTATGAACATATGCACAGCTGTTGCTGGTAAAGAAATGGGCAGCTATGGGCCTTCCCTACACCCTTCCTGCACATCCCTGCTGGTTTCCCTACTGACTTTCCCTCTTTGTGCCCCCTTTTTCACCACTTTACTATCTTCCCATTTTATTTTCTTTCATCAAAGAAATTAGCACGGGCGTTAGTGGGAGTAAGCACTTTTAAGCAGTAGTAAGCATGGGTGCGTGAGTGTGCGCATGTGTGCGCTTAGCTAAGTATTGCAAAGCATCTCGCAAACCCGCGCAAACCCGCTTACCACTGCTTAAAAGTGCCTTAGTCACTCTGTATGACAGGGCCCTTGTACTGCTCAGCATAAAAATAAAATACCCCTGTCAGTCTCGAACCCCAGACCTTGGACTCACCAGACTGCATGAAGTACCACTAAACCACAGTAGATATACACAAACTTTGTGCTGAAAGAAATATATCATGTATTACAATGAGTGAATGTAAAGGGAAAATAGGAAGGCCATAACACAAAGCTTGTTCTGTGGATCTTTACCAGCAATTGTTGTAGAATTGCAATACATGAGTGTGATAAGAGAAGCAGCCATGCTAGTAGTGAATAATGTTACAGTAGCACCTTACAAACCCCACACAGTATCAGAGCAGGATAAACACTGGCATATTTGAATAGGTCAGAGGCCACACCTCCCAACTGTGACTGATTTACAGGGATGTCCTTGATTTGCAAACAAATGTTAGCTGTGCCCTTCTGACTCCCTGTGAAATGTACTAACAGTACGCAGAAAGGTGGGGAATTCCATTTAATGATAAATGTCAATAAGTGAGAGTAGACACTGCTTGCACATCAGAAATGGTGTAGTAATACATATGCTTTGAATCCCCAAAAGTCTCAACTGCAAAATATCTGAAATATATCACAGGTGTATCCCACTGATATGTACCTTTCCCTGAGGCTGTTCAAATATATACCTGAGAGTATCTGAGGCCTGGAAGTGTCAGAAACACACAGGCATATTAGCCTGTCTGCTGTTACACACTCTGCAAATAGCTGTAGAATGAATTCCACAAGCATGCCCTTATGTAGGAGTACAACACAGAAATATCAAAGGATGTAGCCATGTACTGCTAGCAACCAGCTGTGACAATGCCATTGTTCAGGTGCTGAAAAGACTGGTGTGGTGCACAGTCAATGAATACTAGGCTAACCTCTGTCTACCATCTGGATATGTCCACAGGTGGGAGCTACTCAAACAGATTACTAGCCTTTATAGACTTACAGGTACACAGCAACTCTGCATGTTCAGTAAGATAAACATCACACGATAATAAATAATGCACTCTGCAGTTCTGCACCCCATACCCAAAGGTACTATATACCCGTGTAGTCAGGCACAACCAAGGGTGTAGGTAGGCATACACAGTACAGAAATATGTCCAGTTGTCCTGAGCAGACTGTGCTAATGTCAACACAAACAAACCACAAACTGTTCAGAAGTGAGTAACGTACTAATGACAGTATAGCAGTTCACAAACAGTGCATGTACCTGATATTCATAATTGGTAGTACAACATACTTAGTTGTCCTCACCTCTCTCTCAGGGGTGGAAGGTTTCAATTATCCCACCTAATGTATTGCATATGCACAGCTGTTGCTGGTAAAGAAATGGGCAGCTATGGACCTTCTCCACACCCATCGTGCGCATCCCAAACTGGTTTCCCTACTGTCTTCCCCTCTTTGTGCACCCTTTATCACCACATTCCTATCTCCCCATTTACTTTTCTGTCAAAGAAATGAGTGTGGGTGTTAGCGGGAGTGAGCACTTGTAAACAGTAGTAAGCGTGTTTGCACCAGTGCTCGCATGTGTGCACTTAGCTTAGCATTGCTAAGATATGATAAGCTACGCCAAGCTTAGCTTACTATTGCTAACATAAAATAAGCTAAGCTAAGCTTAGCTTAGCATCGCTAAGCATCATGAAAACCTGCGCAAACCCGCTTACAACTGCTTAAAAGTGCCTTAGTCACTCTGTATGACAAGGCCCTTGTACTGCTCAGCAGCAAAATAAAATACCCTTGTTAGTCTCAAACCCCACACCCTGGACTCACCAGTCTGCATGATGTACCACGAAGCCACAGCAGATATACAATAACGTGGTGCTGAAAGAAATATAACATGCATTACAAGGAGTGAATGTAAAGGGAAAATAGGAAAGCCATAGGAATACATTGCAATAAAGAAATATAACATGCATTACAAGGAGTGAATGTAAAGGGAAAATAGGAAAGCCATAGGAATACATTGCAATAAAGAAATATAACATGCATTACAAGGAGTGAATGTAAAGGGAAAATAGGAAATCCATAGGAATACATTGCAATAACTACTGTTGTATGCCAGTTAATTCCCTAATTCCAAAATAAAGTACATACTTCCATGTATCCAGTGTTAGCATTAGATGGTGTGAGTAAACTTACACACTGAGAAGAGTGCACTGGAAGAAGCAACAGTCAGGTTTCAGTGCAACATGCATTTCACTGGCTACAACCCAGCTTCAGATATGAGACATATACCAACCTTCTGACTGACACAACAGTGTCCACAGCAAACAAGCATGGTCCCCACCTTGCAAAACTTAAAGGCCTACGCCTACCTAACCTATCATTTTATAGCAGTGTCCTGAAATTACAGTGAGAACTGCAATTATCACACAGCAGGTTGCATGCATTTACTAAATGGTGGGCACCAATTGGTGCAGAGGCCATCACATGCACATGTGCAGATACCTACAAAAGCAGCCTGTACTTGCTGTCCACATATGCAATAATATCATTGCAGCAACTGGAGAGAGGGAGAGAGCACGAGAGAGACAGACAGACAGACAGACATAGACAGACAGATAAACAGAGGCAGTTGGAGACACCAAAAAAAATAAATAAATAAATAAACAAAATAAAACAAAAAACACATCAACAAGTACAACAGACAGAGGTGAGAAATACAAAGGTAAGGTATGTAACAGAGATGTATTTGCTGGCATCCGAATGATGTGTCTGAAGGGTACTCTACATACTGTGAACCCTCCATATGTGGTAGCAGTCCGTATCTATATGTATATGCAGATGTGCATAGGGCAAGGGACATACTGCAACTGTTAGTGAAGGCTGGACATATATATGTAGTTGAAGGTTGCTATGTGCACATATCTATGTAGGTTGTAGTGTGTGGCATTGAAAACAGCAAGCAGTGCAGGTATATGTCATGTGGTGGTTAAATGCTGTGGGACTGAGTTACAGCCAGTGAGGTCTGCTACAGCTATATGGCCTGAGGACAGCGAAATGCATTCTGCACAACACTGTGCAATATTATTACATAATTGTATGTCTCACAACTGTTTCATAATTGATATTCCCACCATGAAAGGCGGGCAGTATATGTGCCTATATGTGCATGTATATGTACAGCAATCGATGTTTACAAGTATGTGTATATATATATATATATATATATATATATATATATATATATATATATAGATAGATATATACATATATATATATATATATATATATACATATATAGATATATATATATATATACATATATATATATATATATATATATACATATATAGATATATATAGAGATGTATAGATATATACAGATATATATGGATATATATGGATATATATAGATATATATATATATATATATATATATATATATATATATATATATGTATATATGTGTATATATATATATATATATGTGTGTGTGTGTGTGTGTGTATATATATATATATATATATATATATATATATATATATATATATATATATATATAGTGAGAGAGGGAGACACAGGGTCAGATGTATTGCAACAGGTGCCTGGTGACCAAGGCATGGACTGAACACCAGTGTTCATACTGCAGTGCCATACCCCATTCCAAAACACTTTACCCACTAACTACCAGATAGGTGGTTGCCTGCCTAACACTGAAGGTGTTAGAAGGGAACATAGGACACAGGTGGACAGTAGCCTCCCTTTTGATATTCACAGTGCCACACTAGTCTTGTAATCTGTCTACATGGTACGTGTCATCACAAACGTTGTGTCATGTATGGAAATATAGGTCAGTGTTCCCCTGTACTCATCACAATGCCCCATGTGGTATGTACCTCACATGACAACTACAGCAAGTGGAAAGGCCACAGACATACCTCACAAAGAGTAATACTGCCCTCAAACACATACCCTATGCAAACTGACTCACATAACCACAGCTACAGTGCGTTGAATACCAGCCACCCAGAGGTTACCTCTGTCGAACATACAGAGGTATGTCACACCCATAGCAGTCAGACAACCACCATGTCAACACCTCACAATCCCACCGGGCTACACAGCCTAGGTCCCTAATCCCTGCCACCTCACTAAACAGCACATGCTGGAGGGATAGGCTCCTACTGGCAAATATGCCATACTCTGGAGTAAACCACCCAGCATTAACAAACAAGGCTCCTCAGTAGCAGATGTCATACATACCCCTGATGATTGTCTGGGGGATAGGTAACACGCCCTGGGAATCACCTCTGTGTATCTGGTTGACAGGAGCAAGTGAAATCAAATTACATGTGTGTCAAAGGCCAGGGTAGCATATGGCTAGGCTGCTGTAGGCCCTAGGGCCAATAGCATATTACCTACCTATGACACAATGCACACACACAAATGTACTCAGTGCAATACCTGCTATGTGAGGTGGAATGAGTGTGACAGTGAATGTGTGCAAGGTCTGTAATGGTGTGATAGCTTAGTGTGAGGTTGTTTCTGTCATGGTCGTTTGTGTCCTAGGTGTGAGGCCAGAGAAAGATGTGTCAGTTATTGGGATGCAGACATAGTAAGATGGCATATGTTGTGACATAGTTCCTTGTGCACGACTGCAGTGTCCCATCGTAGGCTGAAGCAATACATGTATGCTCAGTAAGTGGTACTGCTGGTGAATCCAGCTGACATTTGAACTGTTGTGCTACCTGAAGCTGTACCCCTAAACAGCACAGTATGGTGTATGTTCACATTCCCTGGTAACACTGTCTTGTGTGTTTCCTGTAGTCTGAACAGATTACATACCTCAGGCATAGGTATCTGTAAGTAGAGGCACACAGTACTGTAAGGTACACAGGAAATGTTAATCTGTGTCAGCATACATTTGTGTGTTGTATGAATGTCTGATGTGTGTGTAATGATGCCTGTACTATGTCTGCAATCACATGTGTGTTGCAGGGTTTGCGTGTGTACCTAGCAACATGTATACTCTGTTACAGCAGTATGCCAGCTATATTAACAACTGTGCACATATGTTAGGTAGGGGTATGGCATCAACGACTAGGGTGGGTTACTGGTAATACTGTAACTGTACTTCACATTCATTGCAATGCATGACATATTTCTTCATGCATTAGCTTGATATGTACCTCCGTGGCGAGGCTGTGCATTGGATCCCAAACAGTGAGCCGAGTACTGGTGTATACTGGTTTGTTATATGGAGTGTGGCAGGCACTGTCAGCCAGTTGTGGGCTGAGCACTGATATGTGGTATTGAATGTGTGTATCCTCTGACAGATGAACAGATGCTATATATGGCAGTTAACTGATATCTGTACTGTATAATGTTAAGTGTGCCACATGACTTGCTCACACATATCGTTTACTTGTCTTCCAGGCTTATGGCTCATCAAAGGAATCCCTCCTACACAGCTGCAGAGGAACAGGAAATACACCACAGCCTGGTTCAGCACTATACCCTGCTGTTTTCCAGGGCCAGCCAGCACCAGCATGAGCGTACTGCACTGTGGCAAGATCTTGTTCATCGGGTAAATGACATAGGCATGCATAACCAGACATATGAGCAGGTATGCCATCACTGCAGTGATTTAATTAGACATGTCTGGCGGCATGCGTCTGATATCCATAGACAACAGCTTGCCACAGGTGGTGGGGTGGCCATACATCCCCCCCCTCACCAGAGTGGAGGAACTGCTCCTAAGTGTGGTGGCTCCTGGCCTATAGCAGCAACAACATCACACATGTGTCATCATGGAGGCCGGAGCCACCCAGTATGGTGACATGGAGCATGCAGGTAATGTGCCCTAGCCGTAGACTACTGTTACTTGTATTGTTAGATTATGCATATGTGAGATGTGTACTGTGTTTAGCAGTTGTGCTGCCTATTGTGTGCAATACTGATATTTTGAATAGTATCTGTACACCTATGCCTGTTGTTCTACGGTAGTTTGGCAAACTCACAGTAGCAATGCCACAGTTGTGGCCACTGACAAACTGTGTCATATTCTTGTAGGTCCCTCTGCTGTGACAGCAGGGCAGACAATACATGCTGGTGAGTGTGTTAACACTGTAAAATTGATATTGAAATGTGCATGTCATAGGTGAGGTGTAGGCCATGTACACATAACACACCTACACATAATGCATGCTGTGCATGTTTGCTGTGAGACGTTAAACATCTCAGTAAAGTCAGTAGCTGCCTCAATCACATGCAATGCACAGAGCATCAGACACAAATGTGGCAACACTGTACTGCACATTGGATAGGCATAGTTGACACACATGTACACAGCATAACATGTTTGTCATACGCAGTACACCTCAACATGCTACACATAGTGTAACCGAACACCCGCTGCCAGGTCACACTTCAGTATCCCACATGTCATCCACACACCACACATAATATACCTGAGGGGTAGGGGCCTAACATGGGGCTGTGCAACACTCTTCAACACATAACACAGTCATGTTAGGCAATGCTCCCTATTGGGCACCTCACACACCCTTGTGAAACGTGGCTGTGTAATTGTGAACATAGCTATGGCACTGTGGTTCAGGTACAGCATGATAGACAGTTGTCTAGCACACTTTAGTGGCCTTGAGTGACCACATGATGTATGATGATGATGGCTAATGGTACTACACCCCATACAGTTACAGTGACCACAGTACTACACATAGCTGTCATTGCTTTGCACCTCCATGTTGTGTGTGTGCACACATATGCACCTATACACATTATGCATAGCATGTTGTGTGTGTGCAAACATATGCAACTATACACAATATGCATAGCAGTCACATTCTGTACAAAGTGACACATATTTGTCCTGGAATGCTATTGGGTATATAGGTCACATGGCACACATTGGGTATGTGTGATGTTTAATGTTGCAGTCATGTACCATGCAATGTCATGGCTGGCACTGGCATATCTGGAATATGACCCACACTAACCATAACCACTGTACAATGGCCATGTCCAGGATTGGTATTCCATCATGTATACATGCACCACTCATCCCGTGTGTGTACATAGCATGCATGTGCTACACCTGTGTCCACATTTATCTGCTACAGACACAGACATTGCAATCAGACATGGAAATCCATGTGACACACGGATAACACATGCAGCCATTGTATGTATACCTGTGAGTGATGGTGCACAGGACATTGCAGAGCTTATAATACTTGCACAGAAATGTTGTGTCCTTGTACACATTGTGTTCCAGGGTGTAGGCAATCACTGAACATGTACACACATGCACCACAGCCATGTACACTGTCATTAACTATGGCTGTCGACACTCACACTGCATGGACTTGATCAACACTTATTCTGCATGCTGACACGTGTGACATGACTGTTTGCCTTGTGATACTGTCACCCACCTTCAACCACTATTGAGTATGTTTTGGATTGCTGCTGTGTGTGTGTATCTGCAGTAGTGAGGAGTGTCCATGTGTTCCTGTGTGCATGTGTTCATGTGTTCATGTGTGCATGTGTGAATGTATGCATGTGTGCATGTGTTCCTGTGTGCATGTGTTCCTGTGTGCATGTGTGCATGTGTTCCTGTGTTCATGTGTGCATGTGTTCATGTGTGCATGTGTCCATGTGTGCATGTGTCCTTGTGTGCATGTGTGCATGTGTCCATGTCTGCATGTGTGCATGTGTGCATGTGTGCATGTGCAGACCATAAAGTGTGTTTCCTGTCTTCCTCTCACAGGTGCTGAGTTAGGGGTTGGCGAAAGCAGCAGGCAACCTGAAGCCACTGCCACGAATAGTGGTAATGATGACACATGTATTTTGGCACAGGAAGATTTGACAGGGTCTGTCATTGGTCCGCCATTCGACAGAACACAGCGTTCATGCCCATCTATGTGCACATTCATACTGTCAATACATCCCTCACCACCAATGGCCATAGGTGAGGGACAGCATACAGTTGGCATTGACCAGGAGAGTGTGGTACCCATGGCACTTGCATCCCCTCACAGCAGCCATAGCCGTAGACCTGGAACGGTACCACATAGGTGGAGGTCCAGGGGTTCTCGGGGGAGCACCACTGGTCGTATTGCCCCTGGCAGGCGTGCCCTCACAGATCTTACGATGACCAGTATGTTCCCAGCTGTAATGCAGGCTCAGGCACGTATGGCATGGTACACCAGGCAGGGACTTAGGGCACAGAGGGCACATTACACTGCTATCAATGACAGCATCCGTGACCTTGCTGGTGCCATCCGGACTTACACCGAGGTCGTTGATAGATGTTGGGGGGAGACATTAGATGCCCTCCACAACATGTCTTCCATGAGCCAGGACCGTGTGGGATGTTTGCGACATCGACGCGGACGCATGCCAGCAACAGCTGCCAGTGGTCGCGGATGGACCACAGTTCACAGCCGCTCCTTTAGTGGCAGTACCAGCCCCAGCAATGCTGGGGCTAGCCTGTCCATTGACCATCCCAGTTGACCACGTGCACATGGCTCTGGCCATTTCCAGCAGGGACATGGGTCCAGTCATCATACCTATGCCTCGGATGACAGTACCCAGTCAGGGTTGGCACCCGATACTGTCTGTAGCACCCCTGCCAGGCACAGGTACTGTGTCCGTGGCCAGAGACAGTGATTTGTACAGCCTAGCAGGTACAGTCTGTGGCTGTCCCACAAACTACCGTATATGGCAGCCACATGGTGGAGCTGTGTGCATGCAGACACACACACGTCAACCAAACAACTAGGGCACACACATACACACACACATTACATCAACATTGGCCCATGCTGTACTGTTGTCCCTCACACACACACACACACACACACACACACACACACACACACACACACACACACACACACAGACATGTTGATTGGATGGGTCAATGTCAGGCTCTGGCAAATTACAAAACGCCCTGTGCATATGATGATACCTGTGTCACCTCCTGTCATCTGCATCATTGACGGAGGGACAGGCTAACATGGTGCTGATGCACAGGGTGACACTATAGCAGTGTAGCAATAATAGCAAGTTGTCAACAAAGAAGTATAACGACATCCTTGTAGGTATATCTGAGCAGACATTATGCATCAAAGCTCTGATTGTCAATGTAGCATTGTTTACACCACTGTTAGGTCTGAGTATGTGTTGTCCACCCATGTGCCACTTGGCTGAAGGGTAATGTGTTGCCAGCATGTGTTAGTGAGTGTACAGTATGTGTGTGATTTGTGCAGTACAGATTAGCAAGTGTACATCTGTGAACATGGTGGGTGCACACTGTCTGGATGTACGTGCATAGTGGACACATTTGACGTGTGGCATACCCTGTTGTACCCGTTGTTACCATCTCATAGTATCTTTCAATGGTCAGTATGCATTCTACTATAGTTATGTACTAACATGGGTAGACGTGTGTATGACATGAGTTGACACTATGCTGTGGGTAATACCGTTAATATCTGTCAATGATTTGCGGTCTGGTAGTATACACAACCTCAACAGCATGACTATAAGCAATCATTGGATGATGTCCTGACAAATGACACACAGTAGTAGGGAACCCAGTAACAATTGGATCTTTCCAGTGCTACACTATAACACTAACCAGTGGTAATGACCGCCACCCATTCCTGTGACCACACCTGTTTGGCATATAGCCCCCTTAGGTACATGCAGACACACTAGGGATGTGTCCATCCAAATCTGGAAATGCATGGATTGGCCTACAATGCATTCCCTGGATGGGATGCATATCCTACACAAGGGTGTCATACAGACAGATACCTGTTGTCTGATACATGCTGTATAGCAGTAAGCCGACTATGGCATAGTCATCCTCATGTACTATACATACTATCCCATCAGTACCACACAGGTGGTAACCCTCAACATGTATGTTGGCTACCAATGTGTACATACAGCCTCATGTTATGTCATGTGTCCCTTGGTATCCACATATCCATAGGTATTGTGGAGTCCCAAGGTGTATCACATAAGACATTAGAGGCCTGAATGCATATCCACAAGGCAGTCATACACCTACAAAGACTGTCCATTCTTGGCAGTCTTTGTTGTGTATGACCATGTCTGACATATACCCCAGGCATATACCCTCACTCACACTACTCTTAAGTAACTGTCATGGGTGTGTGTGCCACAGATGACCTTGGCCACAGAACACGACAGTGGATAGCCTTGTCACCTACATACATATGTGACCTATGATCTGAGAAGCAGCGGCACAACCTGTCAATGGAAACAAATGTATTCATGTAGTATGCAGGCTTCACACCTATGTACTGATTGAGGGGACATGTACACATATATATTTGCCACGCAGATACCTGATGTGTGCAATGCACTTACTGTTGTAATCATACTATGTCATACCATAGTAAAAGCAAAACCCACACTGCATTGCCCAACAGTGACACACACACAGTCAGCATTTGCAGGATTCAAACCCCTACCTAACTATGTTATGATACTAGAGAGAGAGACGCATTAACATGGTGCGCTATTTGCTTTAAGGGCTGGTGTCCCTTCTCCTGCTGTATTTGTAGGATGGTGAAATCATCAGCCTTTCCAAAGAGGAATGTACCTTCCCAGTCTCCAAAAAGGGGACACCTCTCAAAGGAAACTACACACATGCACACACCCACACACACACCCTGTTTGCAGGAATCAAACCCCTACCTAACTATGTTATGATACTAGAGAGAGACACATTTACACGGCGCACTATTTGCTTTACTGTCTGGTTTACTTTCTCCTGCTGTATTTATAGGATAGTGACATCATCAGACTGGACATGGTGATGTATGTACACTTTGTTTTATGCCATTCCAGGAATGGTCCATGTGGGTCAGCAGGTGTCAACAGCTTGAACAAGACCTCAGAATCCTTACCTTGTGTGATCTATCTGTGGACACATTGACATTCCATCATATGTCAACACATATTTATGCACAGCTTGTTGGTTTTGTGGATACTACATGTGTCTGGGATGTTGATAAAGGGCTATTCAAAGTCTATGTGACACATGTGTAGATGTGTTCATTGATGTATGTCCTGGGTGGCTGCCTTGCAAACAGTCTAGCATGTTTGGGAACCATGATCTGCACATGAACATACCACGGTTGGTAGGGTTGTGTGTATGTCAGCTTCCAATAGCTCTGTTTATGACTGCAACCATGATGGACTCCATGACCTTGCAGATCAGACTTCATAGGCGTACTGGACTTGACTTCCCATGGTGTGTTGTGCACCAACACTTGTGGGGAGTGCCATATGTAGCTGTGACACATTCAACAGTTCCACATCCTGTGTAGGGGGTGAGGCTCAGCTGACTGTTCAGGTGCATGATCTGTTTGTTCTGTAGTTTGTGCATGACACATATTGGGAATCAATGTATTCCTCTTGCTGCCATGCTTTTGGCAGTGGGGGTAGCTGCTCATCCATTCTGCATGTGATATCTCCTGGTATGATGATGTGGACTATTGTCAGTGAGAGATGGGTATATACATATGGGCCTGTCTGTCATGATGTCAGCATTGTCACTCAGGTACAGTTGGCCCTGACTCAGGACATATATGGGTGTACATTGCTATTTATGACATAGCTGAAGGAGGTGTCATGATTCAGTCTGGACTCCTTCTCAGCTACTCTTTACAAAACACCAACGAACATGAGCACTAATCCCTGTTATACTCTTTTACACGCTTAACACCCTACTGATCCTTTGTGATCAGGCTACAGAGTATGTCATGATAATATTCTGGCATGTCCAGGGGTTGGTTTCGTGTGTACTCCTCAGTCCAGCTGGTGGATATTGTGATATTGACACAATGTCACATCTGCCTCATGTACACAGACAACCCTCTCCTCCTCCCAACAAACTCAGATATATGTGTGAGATGCACCTATATAGACATACAGGGTGCTGAACTCTCTCAACCCATGACTGGCACAGTCTATCAGGTGTTGAAGGTAACCACACACACCACATATCAGTCTCACATATCCTCTAGCAACAGCACTCAAACCACATTATCACACATAGACATACTTGGATGTTGTAAATGTACTCTACCTAAGCAGCAGAGACCTCCAAAGCAGACACACACACACCTGCTACCCCACTACAATACCCACATATCACATAGTTCACAATGTCAGTGTGCCACACAGTCACTGCCCTTCGGGCTAAACAACACACCTAATACACTTGTAATAGGCGACACTTATTGTCAGACACACTGACGTACCACTAACCAGCCCTAACAAGGGAATAGTCACTTTGGGCTGTCTGTTGAGTGCCAGGATCTGCCGCATAATACAGGCAGTCAGGTCACTCCAAAGCTAGTACAGGACTGGCACCATCATTGTCCATGCTGGTGTGTATAACCTCAGACGTTACTCCCTGGACCACATGACATGATATATGGAAGAACACTCTGATCATGTATCCCAGGCCAGTATGACCCTGACCTTGTCTAGCATCTTACCCCCACCAATTATGATATTATGATGTCACAGTATATGGACACACATATCACATTTAACAGTTGCCTAACAAATGTGTTTAATTCATAGGGGATACAGTGTCTGTCAGCCTATGGTGACATGCTCAACATGCCACGTAGCTTCACTATGGACAGCTTGCACCTGTCACCCTTGGACTTTGGAATGCTGGCTAAGGCTCTAGCTACCACCATAGTGCCTTTTTTAAGCAGGGCTCAGAAGACAAACCCACCTCCATAGACATTACAGGTTAAATGAAACTAAGGGTAATGCTGCTCAACAACAGTTGTGTTAACCTCATACTGCGGCCACTCAGGACTCTCCTCAGTATGGAGGATAGCGATATCTGTGCACTGACAGATGCCTGGTTCAGGCTCGCTTATGCACTCCAGCACTACCAGGTTATGTTTTATACCATGCTGTCTGACAACAAGACTTGGAACAGACAACACAACTAGGGGGAGTATCCAGATACATCACAGATACACACACCTCCGGGTTAGTAGCACTGCACAAAGCATCACAGACCATACATATACAACTACCATTGAGAAATACTGCCTTTCAGTTTGTTGCCTGCTACAGAACACACTCCCAAACTCAGGAACCACACTCGGCTTTCGTGGGAACTATGGAGAATATGAAGGTCTCCACAATCACCATTATATTGTGTGACTTCATATACAGAAATATTGACTGGGGATACTACTCAAGCCCCGACACCCTCACCCAACAGTCGCTACAATTTGTAGACTCATATGCTATGGCACAACCACTCAGCACAGCCACAAGGGGAATACATATTGGACCTGATCATCACCAACATGGGGACTCTATGTTCCACACCAGCGATATACCCCTCATTGGTAAGGTCAGAACATACATGTATCTCACTGGACATACATATACCCTCCACACACCCATCCTGGGTAATCTTGGTGAACTTCTCATGAGCCAATGTCTCACTTCACCGAAGCAAGGTGGTATCCTTCAGAGACCCTGAGACAGTGGCAAATATGGCTCACACTGCTGCATCCTTTACATACACATTCTATGGACACCTAGTGGACTGTATGGATTGTGCTATCCCAAATAACAACAGGACTCACTACTCCAATGGCAGGGGACCTGTCTGGTAGACCCCAGCCATTAATAAGCTGTACAGCATCAGGAGGAAGCTACTACATGATAGAGCACAATCCCAGACTGGGAAGGCATCTGTGATCTGTACTAGCAGACAGCTACGATCACTCATGAACTTTTCTAAGGGCCGCTTCTACCAGACAATTGCAACAGACACGTAGGACTATCACACGGCCTTCTTCAGTTATGTCAGGAACCTTGGTGGACACTCACTGATATGCTGTGAGTTACTGCATACTGACTAAACCTACCCTGAACCCACTGGCATTGCCAACATCCTGGCAAACAGGTTCTGTGCAGATGTCTCTCACCCATCCCCCCTAAGGAGCAACTATCCATCCCAACAGAGTATAACCTCCCTGACATCACACAGTAACAGGTGAGTGCTGCCCTCCCCAAAGCGTACATCACAGTATTAATGCGACCAGACAGTGTCCCAGCCTGCACCTTACACGAGCATCATGACAGACGCAACCCTCACATTACATCACTGTTCATTATCAGAGTTACCACAGGATATGTACCCAAGGAATGGCATACAGCAACAGTGGTCCTGCTCCACAGAGTTGGTGCCACAACGGACCACAGACAATATTGCCCTATAAGCCTAAGTAGCCTGTTCTGCAAAGCTATGCAGCGTATTGTCTTGGGACTTATACACATAGACATCGGGAACCTACAGACACTGTGTCCTACACATTTCAGCATTGTTGTGGGCAGATCTTGCCTCTTGAACCTGTTTGTATTCTTTAAATAGCTAACAGGTCCATCGGCATAGGGACGGCTGTCCACACAGCTTACCTGAACCTTGCAAAACCCTTCAACACAATAACCCACTGGGCCATTATGCATAGGCTCACCAGCGTCGATATGGACACATATCTCACACGATGAATTGATACCTGGATCAGGGATAGCACCCACATGGTCAGAATTGAAGGTGTCATGTCTAACTATACACCAATAAAATGAAAAAAAGCAGAATCCAGACCAAATGTGAACTAATAACCAAAATCCAAAGAACGAAGCACAACATGCCCAATAATTTGAATCCTTTATTGAGTCAAAACGACAAACTAGAACTACACCATAAATGCCTTTAACACATAATAAGTGCGTTTTCGTCAAAAAAACAGTTCGACTTCGTCAGATGCCACCAGCCATTTATTACTCCATATTTATATAATTACTAATTAATTAAAACCTATCAGAATGCTTCTGTTGAATTTAAATCAACCAATTAAGTTAATGCCATTCTTCTTCATTTAAAAATTTTGTTCTCTTCATTTAAATATTCATGAATAATTCATTTTGGGCAGATCCTTCCCTTTACCATGTAAAACTTTATAAAAATAGGTCTGTGAACTATGATTCCTTAAAAAACGAAGTTGCTTCGTTTTCAGTATAAAAAGATCTGTTCCTTTTAATATGAATAACATTAATTTAAAATACATTGCTAAAATGTTCAGTTAAAATAAAAATAGATAAATAAATACGATTCTCTCATATGTTTAATCATATTTGTCTTTATGAACCAGTGCATTAAGCCTATTTTATTCTCATTAAATTACATTAAATTCTGTCACTTTCTATAGATTGTACCAATATGAATAATACAAATCATAATTTAGCTGTTCTTAACTTTAATAAAGGTAAAATTGAAAAAATTGAGTTCAGGGAATTGTGGTGGCAACTGACCCTGGACGCAGGAAACTCCCCAGGATTGAATGAATATAAGCCAGCAGAGGTAAAAACTTTACCAGTGTTTGTCTGCCAAATCTAAATGAACAGTTAGTATAATTAATGGATGTAAACAATTATAAATCATAGATATCTCTTAAATTCATTGAATTAGTTAAGTCAAGAAGGTTCTTAGCTGCTGCTATTTTAATTTTTTTATCTTTAGTAGTGTATTTTTCAGATAAGATACAATTAAAATCTCCTGCTAATGTAATTTCACCTTTTGAATGTAAAATTATGATATCCAAATATTCTCTTGCACATTTAGCACAAATTCCATGTATCCAATAAACATTAACAAATGTACAGAATATTCTATTAATTTTAACAAATATTAATCTTACCATGCTATTTTTGTCAGAATAGGTATCAGTCACTTTAGGCTTTATCAATGACTTTTTTCATAGTATGAGAGTGCCTCTTTCTTTTGAAATAAAACGTGACCTTATTAGAATATAATATTCTTTAAATAATAATTTCTCTAAATCCTTAGTTAGTAGATGAGTTTCTTGTAAAAAAATCACCTTTATTCACCCTTAGATATTTATTTAAACTACATCTCTTAAAAGGGTTATTCAGACCATTAACATTTACTGAGATACATTTATAATCAGAGATCATTAAAGGAAATCAACTTGAGGAAAAAAAATTAGTATGGTTTGATATCAAAATCTTTCATTCAATCTTAACAAAATCCATTATGGACATAATCAAGAAACTAATAATGAACAAAACACTGTAAGTATGTTAACAGCCCCTATCATGGAATAATCTCTTCCAGGTTTGATCACAAAGTCATACAAGCCACTCACCGCTATCCCTATGATACTACCAATCACTATATCTATTGCTTCTACTTCTATCTATAAGCCGGATAGGATAAAATATATTATATAGAGCACACTCTGAATTCATAACTATTTTTGTAAGCAAATCTCAGCATGGAATAGAAAAAGTACTATCTTAACAATATAATACTAGTCACTACAACTATGATATTAAGCTGCATAAGATGAAATGAATACTATTGTTAAAGATGTATTAATCATTTATCATAATTTCAAGATAACTTGCATGGTCTTACTCTAACTTAATACATATGTAGTCTGTTTAACTCTAATTAAAATACACAGTACATCCGTTGAACTAACTTTTGTCAGGTTTATAACTAGACAGAATGAAAATAAAACCAAAATTATATTATTTAGTATTACTTGTCACTATTACATCTATGAAATAGGTTTAAAATAATACAAGAACCAGAATATAGCAAAAATATTTATAACATGTTATACCAAACTCAGTCATTACACTGCATAAATCTCAAAAAACCCAAACAAGGCATCATACATTTTTTAGTACCATATGAGTAATGAGTATAAAATTAACCAATGAGAAATACTTGGTAGACATATATATCATATATAATTAAATAAAAATGTATATAAATAATAACATATCATATGCTCTATAATGCCTCCTACCTTATTTCATTGTTATTAACACATATGTTACTGGACTTTAAAGTTGAGACCACACTTGAAATGAAGTAATACATGTGTTTTTAGAAAGTATTCTTGAAAGCAATTCAATAGCAGTCTCTGTACATTAAAACAAAGCAAACTGGTTATACATCAAAACGAAAACAAGTGTCAATTAAAAGGATAAGCACTAAGTCAAATTATTTGGGTAAGAAGGATACAAGCTTACAAAAGTGTCCTTATGTCCATGACTGTTGAAGTAACCAAGACTTCAAGATCTTGACTGAGAATGCCAGACAGAAGGGCTTCCCTGTTTTAACGACTTCTCCACAGAATTATTTAAAAGATTTTTGTTGTAGAACCTGAAGTTTAAGAGAAAAAAATCCAGCATATATTATGTCTATTCATGAAACGCTTAAACAACTAAGCTACTATGTATAATATGTACAGTGTACTAAGAGGTGATGTAAAAGCTTTAGGTAAATTTAATGTATAAGTTACATTATGCCCACAGCATTGATAGGTACTGGTGCAATCATATGTTATCAAACTTATAGAGCACCCTTTATTGCTGATGTATTGGTAGTAACTGTAAGAATATAAGTAATAATTAGTTTTAGTGAGGATTAGATATAGAAAACTGCTAAATTCCCTATAAAACGCATCCATACTGAACATACCTAACAACAGACATCCAGTGATTCATGTACACTCATTTCAGTACTATAAATATAACAGTTTAGAAACTTATTATAATATCAATAACTTATGTTGCATTAAAATAGTATTATAAAATTATGAAAGCTCTGCTGACTTTTAGAAAGCTTTGTTTCATAGCAAACTATATCTCATCCTTGAATTACATGCAGCTCTATTACTTTGAAATATAATATAAACATTTCCAACCCACCTTACATGGAGAAAGGCTTGCTAAAATCATTAAAAAGTCTGCAAAGGCAAAATCTTTTCCCTATTCTTTAACAGCAAAAAACAAAACGTGCAAGGCACAACTAATACCTTCATTATTAAATCCATATTCAGTCACCATACAAGTGATTTCTTCTATTATCCAGTGTAATGTTCCGAAGCTCCGACTTCCTACTTCTAAACAGGAGAATTGGGAGATAAAAAATTAGTTGTGGTATGCTATCTCTGCAAACATTGTGGAAGGAAGGTTATTATACTGACAGAAGAAGGTGGAAAATATAAAGAGGTAATTTAATAATTTCGATATTCACCTAGGAATCTGCCATTCGGGACAGCATCTATCTATGGAAGCATTATAGGAGACTAGAATGAATTAGATGGAGTGCCTAATAAAATGGAGAAGCTCTTCCACCTGATCTTTGGACAAGACTCTTATTTCTAAAGATGGTATAGTTATCAGAGAGTATAGCTAGAGATGGGAGTTGGTTTTTGGCAGGACAAAGATATCCAATTCACATGGCATGAATTGTGAATCTAACTGGTCTAGTTTTGAGTTCACATCATTAAATTAAAGTGTGGAATCCTTAGGGCTATTCTGAACAACAGATACCTGTCAGAGAGTTTCTGATAAGTTTCTTTGTTTTATAATCAACTTTATAAGTTCATAGGTAAGTACTAAGCTAGTTGCTCTTGCAGGCCATTTTAAGTCTAGCCAGTTTTCATTTTGTTGCTTGAATTAACCTATTTCATACTGTCTTAGATTTACCTTACCCATCCCATAGTTGTTAATTATCTATTACCCTTAGGCATAATAACTGAGATCATACCACCGATAATTTGAGTCAACCCTTGCATTGAATAGAGCATTTAAGATCTGCCACTGTCTGTTAGTGGTACAAGGGGTATTCATGGGGTGAATTTTCTATTATCCTTCCATAAATCCAAGTTGTGCTTGACTATGGACATGAATGAACTTTATTTTAGAAGTCTGCTCCAGAGTAGCAGCATCCTCTGTGAGATATACCTGTCCCTCCAAACTGTTCTATCAATGCTGCAGAAGAGGTGTAGATCCCTGAACTAAGTATTTATAATGCTATTTGACTTGATCATGTACAATAGGTCCATTCATGTTTGGTTTGAGGATGCTTTGTATGCCAGGCATATACGGAGTATAGTTACAGGGCCTTGTGGTAGTCCATGCCTGATAAACAAGATAACAATAATCAAACAAATGCTGCTTACACTTTGTCTCCATCTTTGACTTACAAATAATACACCATGTCTTTGTCAAATAATATAGAAAAACTCTCCAGGTTTAGACCATTCCTTCAAATCTACCTTATTCTTGTGGCAACTATTAAGTTTACCCCTTAACCCTTATTTATTTTCCTCCCAGACATCTAGGATTATTTTCCAGTGCATAAAAAGGAAAGCAAGTAAGGTATTTTCACCTTTTGGATTCAGGATAAAACAGCTCATGGAATAAAGTACACTATAGGAGTCATGCCAAGCAGTCAAAACTTTAGAGGAAACCGATGTACTCAAACACAAAACAGAAGAACAATGTAAATAGGCATTTTCTGGTGTTGAATCGAATCATGACCAATACAGTCATCTGCACAACTTCATGAGGATCCACAAATTGCAGTAATTCTAGCCTTCAAATCTAATCTAATCTAATACCATGACTTCAATGGGACATATATACTTATGTTCCACAGATTCAGTTTTTCCCTCATTGAATGTTGGCTACTTACTTTTTAAATTTCAGTAAGAGATGTAGGCTAATGCTACTGGCATAGATGGATAAAGCCCAATGAACCAGGCAACCAGATTTTTAGGCAATGCCAAAGTGATAAAGCTACCAACATAATAAAACTCAAAGGAAACTGAAGCTGTTATTGCACAATGCTAGGGTCCTTACAATATACTCTACACCCTATAAGTTGTCCTCACTCTGGAGAATATAGATATCTGTGCCTTTACTGAGGCATGGTTTAAAGCCAAAGAAAGTATTCCAACAGTGCAAGGCTATGGTGTCTTCCACACATTTAGACCATCAGCAGCACAGACAAGGACTAAAGGTGATGGTGCCTTGATCTACATTAGAAACAAGTATACCTCAAAGTTGGTTAAACAGGATGATACCCCGGAGTTCCTCCAAGTGCAAATCACCTTAGATAGAGTCCCTTACAATATCCTAGCATGCTCTTGGTCACCATCTATGTCTGAAGAATCGCACAACTCTTATCTAGACCTATTGGAGGCACTTTCCAAAAAACCAGACACTCTATTTATGGGAGACTTTAACTACTCTTCTGTAGTCTGAGAAACATACACTGCCACCAACTTGCAGCACAATGTTTCCTAGACTTTGTTAAAACAAGTTTCCTTGTTCAGTTAGTGCACACTTCAACCAGAGGTTCTAACATACTTACTGCTACACCCCCTCCCCCCAATACACACACACACACACACACACACACACACACACACACTGTGTCACTTCCGCACTGGTGTGCTTGGAACTTGAAGCTATCTCATCAAAATACAAATTAACTTGGAAAACCCAGCAAAATCTGTTAGAAAACTATTCTAAAGCAAACTACATCCTGTTAAGCAACAATCTGCCAAAATCTAATGCCCTTCCCAACTCAGAGATCACAACAGCCTATGCAAAAGTATTCACAAAAACATTGTACAAACATGTAAATGGCTGCACTGAGGCTGCCGTAACTACCAGAAGTAAGCCCAAAACAAATCACATTGGTTGAATTCTAATCTTAACAGGGTTTATAACAAAAGGAAAAAAGTCTTCATCAAAGCCAGAAAGATCAACTCTCATAATACCAAGAGCTCACTATTAAAACTAAGCAGGAAACTAAGAGGACTAATTAAATCCAACAAGGCCAATTATGAGGTCAAGATGACTTCTTAAGCTAAAGCTACCCATAAGGCATTCCACAGCTATGTCCAAGAACTCCAAGCTAACATACAAAATTTTGCAGAACTGGTAGTAAATGGTACCACTTTCACTGAGCAGAATGACATAGCGATTCTGCTGGTTGACAAATTCATATCATACTTTACCCCTCATTCCCTTCTCCACTCATTGTGAAAACCCTACCAGTATAAGATCCCCAACTATTAGCATGGAGCAGGTCATAGTGTTGCTCACTAAAGCCAAAAACACAGCCTCAGTGATTCCTAAAAATGTCTCAGGTTGCCTGTTAAGTAGCCTAAAACTTGTCCTATAAGGACCACTTGAATCACTTTTCAGCTACAGCCTCAAAATAGGCTACATTCCAAGCAAATAGAGGATGGCAAAATTATCCCCTTTCACAAGGGTGAACCATCAACTAATCCCAGAAACTGCATGCCTATTAGTCTGAGTAGTCTAATATGTAAAGCAATGGAATGGAAGCATTAGCAAAAACACTGTCAACTTACAGACACTGGACCTATCCCAGTTTGTTTTTGTCAAAGGAAGGTCATGCCTACTTAACCTGGTAAACAAGGCAATGGATGAAGAGAAAATGGTGTACATCTCCTTCCTAGACCCGACTAAAGCATTTGATACAATACCCCACTCTGGTATTGTGGACAAACTGCCAGAGATGGTCTGCACCTGTCACCCCTGGGATTCATTTTACTGGCTAAAGCTCTTGCCACCCCTATAGTGCCTTTTTTAGGCAAGGTTTAAAGGATAAAACCGCCAGCATAACAGATGCAAGCATGCAAAATCTGAAGGTAATGCTACTCAATGCTAGAAGTCTAAACCTCAAAATGCACTCTCTCAAGGCACTCCTAAAAATGGAGAACATCAATATTTGTGCAGTAACTGAGATGTGGTTCAAGGCTCCAGAGAGCACCCCTGCAATACCAGGCTACAACTCTTACCACACTTTTCGGCCACAAAACCAAGACCGAAACACTAAAGGTGGAGGAGTGTCCATATTCACCAAGGATATTCACACCTCCAGGCTAGTTGCCCAACACAATGCATCTGAAATTCTCCAGGTGCAACTAACACTAGGTAAGACTGCAATCCAAATTGTAGCTTGCTACAGATCCCTCACCATGCCCCAAGATTCTCACTACACCTTTCTAAACATACTGGAAAATATTAAGATACAACCAAACACCCTAATACTGGGCGATTTCAACTACCCTGCCATTAACTGGGAAAACTACTTGGGTACCAACTCCTTTTCCCAACTGTTCTTGGAATTCATAAATTCCTACGCCCTGGATCAACTAATCCATTATCCCACCAGGGGCTCCAATAACCTAGACCTGGTCATTACCAACATGAGAGATAGATGCTCCACACCAGTGGTCACCCCCTCATTGGTCAGATCTGACCATAAGCAAATCACCCTTGACATCCACATCCCACCCCCACCCCCCAGTAAGGAAACCTCCATAAAAAACTTCTCCAAAGCTAACTTCATGCTACTGAAGTCAGAAGTGACAAACTTCACGACACCCATGCAGACGGGATCTGAAAGTTCGACTGCAGAATCCTACACTAAGGCACTGTACGAGCACATCCACTCATGCACAAATCATGCCATCCCAAATTGAATCAAGATGCTCATCTCCAAAAAAAGGAAGCCAATCTGGTGGTCCCCTGCTATAAATAAACTATACAACAGAAGGAAGAAACTGTTGCAGAAAAGAGGAAAATCCCAGGATGCAAAACCCTCCCTCAACAGCCTCAGTAAGAAACTGAGATCCCTCATAATATCCTCAAAAGCTAGTTACGAAAATAAAATTGCCAAAGATTCCAAAGACAACCACAAGGCATTCTATAGTTATGTCAATAATCTAAATGGCAATGCTCATTTCTGCTCTGAGCTACAACAGAATGGCATTAAATATACTGATCCCCAGGATATTGCCAATATCCTGGCAGATCGATTTAGTGCCAACTTCACCCCCCTCTCACCCCTTAAATGGCCCATCCCAATACCAAAAGATTGCCAAATTCCAGTAATCACGGCCACACAGGTAGAAATTGCACTCTCCAAAGCTAAGAATACAGCATCCATGGAACCAGATGACATCCCAGGCTGTGTACTACATGAACTACAAAATGAACTGGCACCTCACCTAAGTGTCATGTTTAATCATAGCCTCACCTCAGGCTTCATGCCCACTGAGTGGCGCACAGCTATAGTTATCCCACTCCACAAGGGGGATCTGCCTTGGATCCTGGGAACTACGGTCCCATCAGTCTGACAAGTCTGATCTGCAAGGGCATGGAACGCATTATCACGGAACTTATAAACAAAGACATTGGCAACCTTCAAACACTGGATCCCACCCAATTTGGGTTTGTGAAGGATTGATCTTGTCTCCTGAATCTGATTGACTTCTTCAAATCAGTCTCCAGAGCTGTGGATGAGAGTAATGCGGTCCACACAGCCTATCTGGACCTCGTCAAGGCCAAGGCCTTCAACACCATCCCCCACTCTGGAATCATAGATAAACTTACTAAGCTGGGCATAAATCCCTACATCACTTGATGGGTTGCCAACTGGCTTACTGACAGAACCCAGGCTGTAAAAGTAGCCGACTCCAAATCCCACTCCAGACAAGTGACAAGTGGAGTACCTTAGGGTTCAATCCTGGGACCACTCTTGTTTGGCATCTACTTCTCTAAAGTACAGGCCAACACTAAGGGACTCTGGCTAACAAAGTTCACAGATGACTGCAAACTGGGAGCCATTACTGAATCCCCAAATGATGTGGATATTCTACAAACGGGCCTTACAGAAACAGATGCCTGGTGCCAGAGCCATGGGCTCAAGCTTATTGCCAAGAAATATATAGTTATCCCCTTTGGAAAAAAAACATATACCCATGAATTACCACATAGGTGGCAGGACACTAAACATTGAAAGTGTGATAAGAGACTTAGGGACACAGGAGGACAGTGGTCTCACTTTCAATAACCACATTGCCACAACAGTCAGAAAATCCTTCTATGTGGCACACCTCATCACTAAGGGCTTTTCATCCAGAAAAAATGAGGTCATTGTCCCACTGTACTCATCCCTCATTAGACCCATTATAGAGTATAATGCCCCTTTTGGTATGTACCTCACAAGACATCTGCAACAGCTGGAATGGTCACAGAAATACCTCACTAAAAGAATCACAGGCCTAAAGCAGATGCCATATGCTGATCATCTAAAAAAACTCCAGCTATACTCTGTGGCATATCGTTTACTCAGAGGCGATCTCTGCTTAACATACAAGTCCATGTCAAACCCTGAGCTGTTGGGCATGCTCCACTTAAAGAAATCCCAATCCCTCAGAGCCACACACTCCAGGGATCTAAACCTTGTCATCACAATGAACAAAACATGCTGGGGGGATAGGTTCCTGACCCAGAGACTCCCCATATTCTGGAATAGACTGCCCATACATGTCAAGCAGAGCACCTCATTGGCCCTCTTCAAAAGGAACCTTAATGATTGGATGGGAGATAGGAAATTCACCCCGGGGATCATGTCAGTCACCCTGCTAGACAGGGGTCCAGAGAAATAAATATTGTGGGAAGAAATATCCAGGGAATTGTTATGGCTAGGCTTGTATAGGCCCTAGGGCTGATAGCCTAGTACCAACCTATGAACCTTTGAAGTAAGCATACATCTCTACACAACTTGCTGGATTACCAGCTGGTTCACAGATAAGAACAAAGAAGACAGGATTAGTTTGACCACCTTCACAAAGAGGTAGGTTATGAGTGGAGTACCACAGGGTTCTGTGCTGGGCCCACTCCTGTTTGGAATTTACTTCTTGGAGGTCAAGGGTAATGTCAAGGGCCTTTGGCTCACCAGGTTTGCAGATGACTGCAAATTAGGAGTTATCATAAATTCCTCTCACGAGACTAACACACTGCAAGAGTGTCTAATACAGACAAATGACTGGTGCCAAAGTGACGGATTAAAACCCAGTGCAAAAAATGTGTTAGAGTGCCTTTTGGGAAAATGTCTACCCAAGTAAATTACTCCATTGATAAAACATCCCTAAGAGTTGACCAGGTAATTACAGATCTATGAACACATATAGACAGTAATTTCGCCTTTGACCAACACATAGCCGAGGTAACAAGAAAATCATTCTATGTCATCCAATTTATAAGAAAGGGTATGACATCCAGGTACCAGGAAATTATAGTACCACTGCACTTGTCCCTTATCAGACCCATCACTGCGTACGATGACCCCCTTGGCCACGTACCTGATCAGGCATATGCAACAACTTGAATGCCCAGAGACCTTCCTCCCCAAGAGAATGCAGAGTATTAACACACTGTCCTGCACAGATTGCCTTAGAGCGCTGTCTCTATACTTAGTCTCCTATAGGTTGCTAAGATGCAGTCTGTACTTGACATATAAAGCGTCCTTAGATTCAACCCTGATGGAGTGTTCACACATCCCCAAAATGAGCAACATCAGAAACACTAGATTCAGGGATATGAATTTTCCTTGCAACATAAATAGAACATGCTAGTGAAACAGATATGTGATTCAAAGGATTTCCATGCTCTGGAATAGGATTCCCATTCATGTCCAACTCTGACCGTACTCAAACTTAACTTTAACCATCAGATGGAAAATCACAACTAGATCTTCAGGCTGGCCTCCATGTCTCACAGACAGAGGCTGACAGTAAACATTACAAACTAACATATCCCCCACATAACTTTTTAGCAACCTCCTAATAAACCCCCTACTAACAACCCTCCCTCAATTAAGAAGAATATGTTACCAGGGGAGTCAATTAGGTTGATTTGTGTGGCTAGGCTTATAAAGGCCTTGATGGTCATTAGCCTATTATATACCTGTGAACCTATGAGCCAGAGTTCATTTAGCAATTCAAGTATATTTTGGAGATTGTGTAAGAAGCAACAAAGTAAGGAGGCTTTTCATGCTCAGGAAGTAAGATTTCCACCTTTGGACCCTGGGCAAAGCTGTTGCTAGATCATGATTCTTTGCACATAGTAGTCTTAAAAAAAGTTGAAGAATGTGGGTGATCAATTAGGTCTGTCAGAATGTAGAGGTAACCATTCGCTGTTGGTATATGCCATCTAGTGGCTAATTGATGGCTTTAAATGGAGCGTAAGAATAGTCAGTGCTTCGTAATTAATGAGCCTTCATTAAAAGATCTTGAGTATCTTATATATAATTTAATGAATTAAAATAGAGTCATATTTTAGGAAAAAATGTAAATATAGGTTCAAGAAACCAAACTTGTCTTATTACATATAAGCCAAAGGATGGATTTGCCAATCAGAGCTCTTGCATATGGTGATTCCCATATTTTGAGAGCCTGGGTTGGCTAGCTTTTATCCAATCGACGTAAAAGGAGATTTGATATATGAACTTGACTGAGCTATTTATCTGTTCTCTTATATTTATGTCTCTCATCCATTTAAGACAATTTTATTATGTGAATAGCACGAGAACGTAATTATTAATTGTTTTATATGCAATCTTTATTTATTTGATTTACTAATATTGCATTAATTTACCACTAAATTATACTGAGATCTGCGATTGCCGCACTTTGAAAATTCCAATTGGCTATTTGGTTAAGTCATTCTGCAGCCAAAATAGCAATTGGATCGCAAAGTAGTTAGGAGGTGTGTTGCTAACAAGTGGAAGCCATTGGCCTAATATACGTATATGCTGGACTAACTCACTCGTGAGTTTACTTATATTTTTCATCACTTTAAGAAAATATGGTTATGTGAATAATATGAGAATATAAACATTAGTCATTTTATATGTAATCTTGATTTTACATGGTTTATTTAATTCATTGACATCATATGAACTTATTACCAAACTATATTGAGATTGGCGATTGCCGCATTTTGAAAATGCCAATTGGCTATCTATTCCAGCTAATTTGCATTTAACATAGCAATTGGATTACAATATAGCTAGTAGGTGTGTTGCTAATAAGCGTAAGTTATTGGCCCTGCTTATGCAAAACACATGGAGTGATTCCAAAAACCATTGGCTCAATTCACTTTTATTGTTCCTGGATTGGTTGATGAATTTCTATTTAAGTTAACATTTGTCCCATGTTCTATTACGATCTGAGGAAGATTTAATCGAAAGCGCTTATCGTATGTTCAAGGAAGGGACATTTTTTGTTCTGTTTTTAACTCTTTTTCTCTATTAAATTTGTTTTAAGAAAGCTTTTTATTCGTGGACTCTTTCTGAGGTTTCTTAGTACCTCCACAGGACGATAGCTTAGGTGAACTTATTGCCGTTTTTTTGTTGCTGCTGTTTTCTAGGCAGTTCACCACAGAAGTGAGGGAATTCAGTTCTGCTTCAAGCCAAATATACAAGGTGTGTACTGCAACAATCATCATACAACTTTGGTTCATATAGCTTAGATGTAACAGGATGTTGAAATAGGTTATCTCTGCTGATATACTGGGCAAGCTTTTCATCCCCTACAAAAAAGTGCCTTGCCGGTTTGCTGATTTATTGAAGTCAGATGACGGATGCACTTCCATACATAATAGTCCCTTCAAGTTCATATTATTTTTAAAGCTAAATAGAAGTCTATCACTGATCAAGCCTTTAAGTTTTTCATCAGTCAAAAGAATTTTCCAGTTATACTTGATAATTGCAAAGATTTTCTCAATATCACCATTATATTGCAGGGTAGATGTCACTTAGGAATTTCCCCCCACACCAGTCTTAGTTCGCCTGCTCCCCTCAACACGGGAACCATACCAAGGTTTCCCACAGGTATTTCTAAGCACTCTTACTTGTTCTATTGTGCAATTTACATCCATATTATTATATCCTCGTGCTTTAAAGTCAACAAGCTCTGCCTGATAAAATTGATCTCCCGTGCAGAGTCTGGACATTTGAAGGGTTTGTCCCTTTATAATGTTATTAAAAATGTGCTTAGGATGCATGCTGCCACGTGCCAGCAAATTTTTCCTCCAGCAAGGCTTTTTGTATATTCTAGTCTGCACATGATTGATAGCATCAAATTCTAGTCTAACATCTAGAAAGTCAATCGTTCAATCTGACCAACTTACAGAATATTTTAAAAAATCTGTGCTCATCTCTAAGTACTCTGCATATTAATATAGCTCATCCACAGTTCCAGCCAACAAAAGGAAGATGTCATCAGCGAATCTTTTATAAAAACATAACATTTTCTTCCACGGATTATTATCAATCAAAACCACTTGCTCTTCCCATTGTGCCATTACTAAGTTTGCATACATATTGGCATATGCTGTGCCCATGGCAACACCCCAATGTTGCCAATAATATTGGTCATGAAAAATAAAAACATTATTTTCCAGTATTAACTGAAGAAACAGGTAAACTTGTAAAACAATTGAAGAATCCCATCCACATTTACTACGCAGTTTTTTTAATTATGGTAATTCCATATCCATTTGTAATAACAGTAAACAGGCTATTTATATCAATAGTAACTGTTAGCTTAGCATGTGGAACACTAGTAGAGATTTCCATAAATATATATAATGAACACATAAAATGTGCAGTATCCTTCAGAATAGCTGGCACTTCAGTTAAAACAGACTTAAGTTTATGCTCAACCCATAAAGACATATATTCAGTAAGCCACCCTTGACCCAACACAATTGGTCTAAAAGGGGGGACTGTACAATGTTTATGTACTTTGAGAAGTCCCATCATTACTGGTACTCTTGGTCATTCAATGATCACAAGCTCATTATTATTCATCAGCTGATTTAGAGTGCTTCATTCATCCAGATTCAAATTATAGAAACTGTGGCACATATTCAGAGATACAAATGCAGTAATTTGATCTTCACACACTTTAAAGAAAGTAAGAAGTATGTAAGAGTAGTACAGGATATGTATGAGGGTAGTGTGACAGCGGTGAGGTCTGCGGTGGGAGTGACGGATGCGTATAAAGTAGAGGTGGGATTACATCAGGGATCAGCTCTGAGCCCTTTCTTATTTGCAATGGTGATGGACAGGTTGACAGACGAGATCAGACAGGAGTCCCTGTGGTCTATGATGTTTGCAGATGACATTGTGATCTGTAGTTTATTTATTTTTATTTTATTTATTTATCATTTGTTGACCGGGAAAGTCCGACTAGGTTCCACAGAGCCTGTTTTCAGCGGAGGCCCGGGGAGAAATGCTCCAGATACATGTCTTTGGAATGTGGGAGGAAACCGGAGTACCCGGAGTAAACCCACTTAACACGCCACAGGGAGAACATGCAAACTCCACACAGAAGGCACCCCAGCCGAGAATCGAACCGGAGAACCTCTTGCTGTGAGGTGACAATGTTAACCACTGCACCACTGCACCTACTCCTAGAGTAGGGAACATGTGGAAGAGACCCTGGAGAGGTGGAGATATGCTCTAGAGAGAAGAGGAATGAAGGTCAGCAGGACTAAGACAGAATATATGTGTGTGAATGAGAGGGAGGACAGAGGAATGGTGAGGATGCAGGGAGTAGAGGTGGCGAAGGTGAATGAGTTTAAGTACTTGGGATCAACAGTTCAGAGTAATGGTGAGTGTGAAAGAGAGGTGAAGAAGAGAGTACAGGCAGGATGGACTGCGTGGAGAAGAGTGTTAGGAGTTATTTGTGACAGATGAGTACCAGTAAGAGTGAAAGGGAAGGTCTACAAGAGGGTAGTGAGACCAGCTATGTTATATGGGTTGGAGACAGTGGCATTGACAAAAAGGCAGGAGTCAGAGCTTGACGTGGCAGAGTTGAAGATGTTAAGTTTTGCACTGGGTGTGACAAGGATGGACAGGTTTAGGAATAAGTATATTAGAGGGTCAGCCCAGGTTGGAAAGTTTGGAGACAAAGCCAGAGAGGCAAGATTACATTGGTTTGGACATGTGCTGAGGAGGGATGCAGAGTATATTGGGAAAAAGATGCTAAGGATGAAGCTGCCAGGTAACAGGAAAAGAGGAAGGCCTAAGATAAGGTTTATGGATGTGGTGAGAGAGGACATGCAGGCAGTTGGTGTGACAGAGCAAGATGCAGAGGACAGGAAGAAATGGAAACAGTTGATCGGCTGTGGCGACCCCTAATGGGAGCAGCCAAAAGAAGAAGAAGAAGACACTTTAAAGAAAGTGACAATTATCAGATGGGTGGAAGTACATAAAGACTGTTTTTTTTTTTAACTCAAACTTATCACAAACACCAGATTTCTGGTGAAACAGCCTCTTAATTGTTAAATTCCAACAAACCATTTTTAAATCAAGTATAACTTCATGTAGTTTAGCTCAATTTAATGGCAGAAGATGTTGGTAATTGTGTCTTAGGTCTAGCGCCTAATGGTGTAACATCACCAGAACTAAGAACATCACCCATTGTGGTAGACTGTACTGAAAATACTTCTTCATTATTGTTCCCATTAGTTGCTATTAGGTTGGATGAACAGTTCTCTTTGGAAATAGGAAAGGGCGTTTCAATAGCCATATCAGTATTAATATTAAGATGTTTTCTAGTGGTATATTTACTAGTTTTCAGCAAATGAAAGGAAACAAAATGAGACTGAATGAAGGTTTCCTAGTGATGGCTTACTGGAGAAATCGGATGATTTGTTTTGTACCTCAACACTGTTTTGTTTGTGTCTTTCGGCTTTTCCCAGTTAGGGGTCGCCACAGCAGAACTCCGGTCCACTAATGATCGGTAGATGATTTTTACGTGCCAAGTTACCAGCCCTGATGCACAACCTTCAACGAAGGTACGCCCATTCAAGCATGTCTCCAAGCAGAAGATGCTCTAGCTGAGAATCGAACCGGACAGCGTCTTACTGTGAGGCTACACTGTATGATAGTAAATTACAACAACAAAAAGTGAAAAAGTTAAGGAGGAATTTTAGTGATTTTAAGAAAAGAGATATCTTTGTATGGCCGAAGCTGAAACACACACATACACACACACACATATATATAGATAGATACATACATATATAATATATATATATATATATATATATATATATATATATATATATATATATATATATATATATATATATATATATATAAAATATACATATATATATATATATATATATATATATATAAAAATATATAGGTTTACAGTCAAAAGGTCGACATTGACATGTCCGACAGCCACCTCCTCGACCATGGTAGGAGTGACAGTTGGAATGTCGACGTTCATGTGTACATCCATTTAGAAGGATGTACACAGGGCAGGGATTTACAGCATTACTGTAAATAGGGGATGTAGAAACTGTTGCGTCGACCATACAACCTACTTAATATGTATGAGTCGATGTTATTTGTTTTGGAAATCACCATTCGCGTAAGTGATATTTGAGCTTTTGGTAGTAAACCTATATGTGTGTGTGTGTGTGTGTGTGTGTGTGTGTGTGTGTGTGTGTGTGTGTGTGTGTGTGTGTGTGTGTGTGTGTGTGTGTGTGTGTAAAGAGACTGATACAGCTCCCACTTTACTGATAATTTCCTGATAATGTCCTTAGCTCTGTCAATTATTAATGCATGGACTCCTGACCAAGCTCCCCATCCTATCCAACAAGTATCTTTTCATTGCATTCATCTCCTACTACATTTTGCAAGCTTTGAGTGCATATTCTTGTAACCTTCATTGACTATAATTATCTACTCCATCTCATTTAGGCTTTCAGTCTATCCCCAAGTCATCACCATTGCAGTTCTTTCTCATCTCCCCAAGCAGTCTCCTGACCCATTGACTCATAATAAAAATTCCTACAATGCGAGTAGCAACTTCCTGTAACCACCTGAAGCTATCCCAACATATTAAACCCAACTTTCTCATATAGGAACCCTTATAAGACTTAAGGAGTTCATCAACCTTTGAATGACCACATCTCCAACAGCCTCCCATCCCCCATCCCTCATTTTCACTGGAGTTAAGATAGTACCTATACCACATATGGAGCTGTTGTAGTTTACCAGAGCAGCACTTAAGTTCTCAAAGAGCATCTAGTTCTCCTTGCATCATTTATCAATATTCCAGACTTGCCAATCCTTTATGAATCCATCCTTTAATCTCAACAGTCTGTGTTCTGCTTTATTTTTCTCAAATTGCTATATATTTTACTCCACATACAAGTTATAGGTTCATAGGTTCATAGGTAGGTACTAGGCTATCTGCCCGAGGGCATTTATAAGCCTAGCCAGAGTGTGTCGGCTTTCGCCACCCCATTGATTAATTAACTGGGCCTTTGTCAAGCAGAGCCAATGAAGTGATCCCAGGGGTGTACTTTCTGTTACCCATCCACTCGTCAAGGCTTCTCTTGAAGAGTGTTAGTGAGGGGCTCTGCCTAATGTAGTTAGAAATTTTGTTCCAAAGCATGGGGAGTCTCTGTGACAGGAATCTATCCCTCCAGCATGTTCTATTTATTGTTGTGGCAAGGTTTAGCTCACTAGAGTGCGTGGCTCGCAGTGACTTGGATTTCTTTAGGTGGAGCATGTCCATCAATTCTGAGTTGGACATGGCTTTGTAAGTCAGGCAGAGATCACCTCTGAGTAAGCGATATGCCACTGAGTACAGCCAGAGTTTTTTCAGTCGGGCTGCATATGACATATGTTTGAGGCCAGTAATCCTCTTGGTGAGGTGCTTTTGTGGTCTTTCAAGCTGTTGGAAGTGTCTTGTGAAGTACATCCCAAATGGGGCATTGTACTCTATCATGGGTCTGATGAGTGGCGAGTAGAGGGGCACTATAACCTCTTTATTTCTAGATGCGAACCCCTTAGTAATTAGATGGGCCACATAGAAGGATTTCCTAACTACTTTGGCAATATGATTGTCAAAGGAGAGATTACTATCTACCTGGGTCCCCAGATCTGTTATTACATCTTCTGTATTAAGGGGGCTGCCGCCTATGTGGTAATTCGTGGGTGTTTTGTTTTTCCCAAACGGGATGACTATGCATGTTTTGGCATTTAGCTTGAGGCCATGACTTTGACACCAGGTGTCTGTCTCGGTAAGGCCTTTTTGGAGGATGTCCGTGTCAGCCGGAGAGTCAATTACGGCTCCCAGTTTACAGTCATCGGCGAACTTGGTTAGCCATAGTCCTCCTGTGTTTGCCTGTACTTCTGAGAAATATATGCCGAACAGTAGGGTTCCCAGAACTGAGCCTTGCGGGACACCACTTTTGACTGGTTTAGAGTCAGACCTGGAGCTCGCTATTCTTACCGTGAGTTCTGTCTGTAAGCCAGTTGGCAACCCATCTTGTGACGTAGGGATTTATGTTCAGGCTGGTGAGTTTTTCTATAATACCGGAGTGAGGAATGGTGTTGAACGCCTTAGCGATATCAAGGTAGGCTGTGTGAACCACCTTTCCCTTGTCTATGGCCTTGGTAACTGTCTCGAAGAAGTCAACCAGGTTTAGTAGGCATGATCTGCCCTTTAACAAAGCCAAACTGGGTCGGGTCAAGTGTTTGCAGGTTCCCAATGTCTTTGTTAATGAGTTCCATGATGATAATGCACTCCATAGCCTTGCAGACCAGGCTAGTCAGGCTTATGGGGAGATAGTTACCAGGGTCAGCTGTGGCTCCTCCTTTGTGGAGCGGAATAACCATTGCTGTGCACCATTCTATGGGCATGTAGCCTGTGGAGAGGCTGAGGTTGAACAGCATGTTTAGGTGGGGGGTTAGTTCATTCTGTAGTTCGTGCAAGACGCAGCCTGGGACACCATCTGGCCCCACTGATGCTGTGTTTTTGGCTTTTGAAAGGGCTGTTTTCACCTGTGCTTCTGTGATTTCCGGGACATACAATTTTCCAGTATTGTTGTGGTCGCTTTTGAAGGTGAGAGGGAGGTGAAGTTTGCACTGAATCTATCTGCCAGTATGTTGGCAATATAAGTAGGTTCAGTATATTTTGTGCAATTTTGCACTATCTCAGAGTATATCTGTGAGTTGCCACTTAGATTTTTGACATAGCTAAAGAAGGCTTTGTGGTTATCTTTCGAGTCCTTGGCTATATGCTTTTGAAGTTAGCCTTGGATGATTTTATGAGGGACCTTAGTTTCTTACTGATACTGATCAGGGATGTCTTTCCTTCTTGGGATTTGCTTTTTTTCTGAACTAGTTTCCTCCTTTTGTTTTATAACCTTTTTATGGCAGGGGTCCCCAGACTGGTTTCCTTCGCTTAGGGGGTTGAGTCGTGGTTTTGCTAGGGATGGCATGCTCCATGCATCCTTGTAATTGTAATTGTAAAGGATTCTGCATCTTGGGCAGTGTTATCCTTTAGCGTGGGGACTACAAAACTTACCACCTCTGACTTAAGTAAGGTGAAGTTTGCTTTAGAAAAGTGTTTCACTGTGGTTTCCTTGATTGGGGGTGGTGGTGGGGTGTGGACATCCAGGGAGATTAGTTTATGGTCTGATCTAACCAGTGACGGGTTGACCTCCGGTACGGAGCACCTGTCGCCCATGTTGGTGATGACCAGGTCCAATATGTTGTGGCCTCTGGTAGGGGAGTTTACCAGCTGATCCAGGGCATTTGAGTTGATAAATTTTAGGAATCGCTGAGCCTGGGAGTTTGTACTCAGGTAGTTTTCCCAGTTAATGGTAGGGTAATTGAAATCTCCCAAGATCAGGGTGTTCGGTAGGACCTTCATGTTTTCCAGTGTCTCCAGAAAGGTGGAGTGGTGGTCCTGGGTCATGGAGGGTGATCTGTAACAGGCCACAATTTGCATTGCAGATTTGCCCGATGTTAGTTGCACATGGATGATCTCAGAGGTATCATGCTGCGCCACTAACCTGGAGGTGTGGTTATCCTTGATGAATATGGATACACCCCCTCCTTTTGTGTTTCGGTCCGTGTTCTGTGGCCGAAATGTGTGGTATGAGTTGTAGCCCAGTAGTGCTGGAGTGCTGTCTGGAGCCTTGAACCAGGTTTCAGTTACTGCACAGATGTTGACGTTCTCCATACTTAGGAGTGCTTCGAGCGCATGCATTTTGAGATTTAAACTCCTGGCATTGAGTAGCATAACCCATAGTTTTTTACTTGTGCTGTTTACAGAGGTGGGTTTGAATTTTGAGCCTTGCCTAAAAAAAGCACTATGGGGGCAGCAAGAGCCTTGGCCAGTACTCGAAAGCCAAGGGGTGACAGGTGCAAGCCTTCTCTTGCGAAGCAACATGGCTTGTCGAGCATGTCATCCCAGGCTGACAGACACTGGATCCCCTTTGAATGACACCAGAAGCTTAGCCAATTGTTGAAATTGATCATTTTTTCTTTATACTGAGGTATCATTCTTGGTGAGGGCAGGATGCTACTCAGGGTCAGGGTCATACCCGCCTGGGCTACATGATCAGAGAGCTCTTCCATGTCTCTTTTCATGTAGTTCAGGGAGGTACGGCTCAGGTCGTTCACACCAACATGAACAATGACAGAGTCATATTTGTACTTGTTCTGGAGTGATCTGAGTGCTTGTGTTCTGTGGCG
This sequence comes from Protopterus annectens, assembly GCF_019279795.1. NCBI lineage: Eukaryota > Metazoa > Chordata > Ceratodontiformes > Protopteridae > Protopterus > Protopterus annectens. The sequence continues at coordinate 325,812,160 of NC_056733.1, forward strand.
GATTTTGGTTCCCGGCAGCCAGCTAACAGTAACCTTCTCCTTGTCCAGCCTAGTGAGTGGGGTGTCAGTGTGCCTGACTATTGAATCACCTATTACTAATGTGTTAGGTATGGTATTTCACCTTAAGGGCTGTGATTGTGCAGCACATTGATTTTGTGTTTTATGTGTTGTCTGGTTTGTGATGGGAGGTGCAGGATTTGTGGGTGTCTGCTTTGGAGCTCTCTGATGCTTTTGCAGGTTTTTATTTAGAGCCTCCAAGTATGATTTCATGTATTTATGTGTATCTTTTTCCAGTGTTGGTTTAGTAGGTCTTTGTGAGGCTGGAGGTGTGGTTCAAGCGTTAACCTTCACCTCATGACTGTCTGTTCCAGTCTTGGGTGGAGATACCTTAGCCTCCAGTTTGGCTGTATAATTGCATCTCTCACATATGTTAGTGTTTTGTGGTAGGAGGAGAGGGCTGTCTGTGTACATGAGGCAGTTGTACCATTGCCTCAGGATACCCTGATTCATCAGCTGGACTGGAGAGTACACCTGAAGTTGCCCTTTGGTCATGCCTGAATAGTAGGGTGAGCTGCTTAGTCGCTTGGTTGGTGAGAGGTGGTTAAAGAGCCTTGCCCTGCTGGGCAGTCAAGTGTCGGGGTATATTAGTGCTTGCTATTAGGTCTGAGCAAGTGCTGGACTGTAGGATGCTTTTTGAGTGCTTAGGTTGAGAGTTAGACTAGTTTCAAGGGAAAAACTGAAGAGGAGACTTAGTGGAGCCAGGAATAATTTAACCCTAGCTAACCGGTGCTGCCTGGTGCACAAAACCATGCAACACGTTTTTTAAACTACTACCTTCTGGGCTGCAACCACTCCTCCAGGGACAGATGGCTGCTCAAAGTTCCCCTCTCTCACAGGTGAACAGAGAAACTTCCCTCTATCCAAGTAAGGTATGGGCAACTCAGAAACTTGTAACACAGCCCTGAATTCAGCACTAGCCTGAAAACTGGACTATACTTTCTAATGTTTGGTATGAAAACCTCATCTGATTTTTCCTTGAGCAGATTTCTTTACCATAAGTGTCTCAATCCTCTGCTATAATGTGACCTTTCTGTTAGCTTTTTCCTATCTTACCCTTCATAGATGCTTGCTCCGTAACATAGCAATGATTCAGCAAATTAGCAAAAGCCACACACTGAGCAGGGTTTGACACTTCTTATCTTCATATAATCCTATCTCCTCTATATCAGGCCTTATCAAACATTTCCTCTTTCAGTTTCTATACAAATCATTCACAACCACCTGCAATTTCACGATAAGCTTATTTTTCTTGATTTGCCAGAATCATTTTGTCCCTTCCAGTCATGCTGACAATAAGAGATCCTTTATATTTATCCAGCATAGTCCCTATTTTATCTTGCAACTTTGCCCATTTCTTCAACCCTGTATCCTTCTAGGCAATGTAAACGTTCAGTCTCAGATACTTCATACCGCTTTCCATTAGAACTGGCACCCCCTCTGTCACCATGTGTCACTTCTCCACCATCCTACTGCCACAATCAGTGATTTTGCAGAATGATATTCTGAGTTGGCCTGTTTACCAAAAGTAGTGAATTTTCACAGTATGCCATTTATTCTGTCCTTCACATCTGTAACAAAAATATGCAGTCATAAGCAGATAAATGTAAGCTTTCTGGTGCGGCAAGACATCATCCTTCTCCCATTCCTGCAATTGTTGTTTAAAACTTTGAGGAATGAGTTCAATAACAAGTAGAAATAAAAGGGATAAATACTGGAAGCCAAATTTCATACCTTTACCCGTGGTAATTAAATTCCATTTCCTATTCTAGACAACCATCATCAGCAATAGACTGCTATACAGGGTCACAACTCCTGTAGTACACAGCTAGTCTCAGCGATCAACTGCCATGCAAGATCATAGCACTTGTCTTGCATCTCTTAATATTTACAACCACCGTTATCAATGGGCAGCTAAACAGGGCCATAAATCATATCTGATATCAAGTAGGAGCAAACTTGATCTCCTCCTACCTGTCCCTTTTATGAACTCCAAGAAGTCTATGAAAACATGCTGGTGGTCTTCAGATTTATGACCTTACACAAAACTTACCTTCTCACCTAATAGACTGGAGATAGCCTGCATTTCCTTAGCCAGAAGTAGTCTTTTGTAGATCTTAGGATCTATAGCTATCAGTGAGTTCCATCTGTAGCTCATAGGGCCATCAGTACCCTTGGTTATTTTCAGAAATGCTGCTACCTATGCATCCCCCATGATGGAGGAGTCTTCCCTCTTGCAATGCAAAGTTAAACACCACTGCTATACTAAAGTAAGTTGTCGATAGTATATCATGCAGCCATCTTCTCCTCCCACTTTACCTCTCCTTATCTACTTGACAGCAGTGTACCTCATTTTATAATATTTCTCATACCATCATGCTCCTGATGTTCTTTCAAAGCATTGCACCAATCCACAGCTTAATCTCACTTTTTTCACTAGATATACTGTCATCAGCCTCCATCTTATTATGTAGTTTTTATAAAAGTCTGCAAAGATTTCCCCTAGCTCCATAAATCTCCCACTGTTGTTTCCACTCTCATCTGTTAAACAATGAATTTTATATTTCTTCTTAATACAATTCAATTTAAGTGGAAACAGTTTTGCTTTCACCTCTCTTAGATCCCACCAATATTCCCATCTAGAGTAATTTTCTGCCCTTAATCTAACAAGCAGTATCCATCAACGTCAGACCTTCCTAAAACCAGCTTTCTTACTTTCTTTCTTTTCACACTTTCTCTTTTGAACAATTCCTTTATGCAGCAGTTTGTACTGTACTCAACGTCTTCAACTGCATGACCATCAACGCTTTCTTTCCCATAATCCTTTACCTCCATCCTGCCTTGCAACAATTTCACCAAATTAACTCACTTGACTTATTGTGATGGCTTATTTCCTTCTATTATGGACCATTTCATCTAATGAAATCATGGTAACTTTTTTGCTCCTTCCAGTCATAAGGGTTCTTCAAATACTAGCTATCCATTAAGCCCCTTTATTTAATCTGACAAAGGTATTTCATGCACCATAACTTCTGCAACCTCTTCCAGGTAACACTCTGTTACAGATAAATAATGTATTTGAAGAGTTGAACTAATCTTTATCTAGAGAAAATAACATTCATCTTCTTTCCTTTTTCTGGCTCTCCATACATCCTGTTAATGGTTCCTATCAAATTCCATGTTTAGACACCTCTTACAAAAAAAAAAAACCTTGGAGATTTTTTTTTTTTATAAGTAATCCTGCAATGAAATCCCTCCAAATGTAAACCATCATTTCATCATCTTATCTTTATTAGACAAGATTGTTTAGCATTCCACATCCATGTATTTCTCAAAGAAAGAGGAGGCAAAGCAGTCTTAGTAGTAGACAGACATCACATGGTAGAGTAAGGCATGTCTGAGTGCCCTACTTTAGTACCCCTGTTCCTATCAGTTTGTGGCTATGTCATGATATTCTGCTATATAGTATCTGTCAACTTTCATCCAGCATTTGAATGTATCACATCAATTTGAAATGGGCATCTCAAAACTATATCCTTCCCATAGGTGCACTTGGAAGTTGTCAGTGGGATGAAGCAACTCTGTCCTCCTATTACAAACATTTAAACACATACATGCACAAACACTCACACACGCACACATGCACACATGCATACACTCGCACACGTGCACACGCGTGCGCGCGTGCACACACACACACACACACACACACACACACACACACACACACATACACTCACACTTATTCTGCCTTTGTTATTCTTATATGCACAGTTATTTAAAAAATGTAAGAGTTTACCAAAGCTACAATCATTACTCCACCAAAATGTATATAAGGAAAAGAAACACTACTTCTGATATTGGCTAACAAAGATTAATGGCAAATTCATCAGTCATGTTTTGTTTACATCAAGATTACATTTTAAAAGACGGGCTAGGATTTATGTATGCCCACACATAGGGCTACCTCCATGCTCACAATGAACAGTGACAAGCACGCTGCTTACAAGTCATTAAACAGTCTTACATGATGGGCATGGCTGTAAAATAAGGGTAACATGTAAAATATGAAAATGAAGTAATAAATAGGTAAATTACATGCTAATGAAGCAATTCAACATGAAAGAGCAATTCAGGAAAGCATAAAACCTATGCGTGCATGTCACACTCCAGACAGCTCTCAGTTTCACTACTCTTTGGAATACAGCCACAAGAACACTTAGTAAGAAAAAGTACAGCCACAAGAACACTTAGTAAGAAAAAGTGCTAAGGCTTCCACTCCTATCATTAATCTGTATGTGCAAATGCAGTTTGGTAACAAACCAAGTTTTCTTGGGATATCTTCAGAAGGGGTTAGGCTGATATATTAATGGTAGTGGGTGGGGGAGGTGAAAGGGTTAAATGGAGGGAGGGATGATTGGGAGGAAATGAGATAAGGTTGGGGAGGGTCTTAAGGGGTTCAGACAATTGTAGCTGGGTAAGTAATCACATTTTGGCATGAACTTGCTCAGGCAATATTACATCTGAGACGACCTGCAGTTAGTTGGAAGACTGGTAGGCCTTGGGTATAAAGGGGGCATGGTGGTACTGGGTGAGTAAAATATATATATATTGTGGTCTTCTCTGTCTGACTGTGATGGTTATATTGGGTTGGTAAGGTGGGTGGTTGTTAAGTTTTAGGTGTTTAACTTTGGAGGTTATGAGGGCTTGGTGGATTTTCAAAGGCTTTATGGTGATAGTGGCATGTGGTTGTTTTGTTGGCTTCAGTGCTTTGCAGAGACATTTTGGGCAGGCCAAGCAGAGGTTTTTGTTTGTTGCTGCTAGAATGGGCACTTTGGTTGGTGAGTCATTAGTGGAAAGTCAGTGGCGGTGGTGGGGTAACGAATATGTTTTATTTGGTTGCTTGTTTCTCCTTTTGTGTATCATCACTACGTACATAGTTTAGGCAGAATTTATTTGTTTCCTTTCTCTTATTGGATTTTAGTCAGCAGAAGTAGTATTCTGGGGCAAAGAGATGCCCTCGAGTAATGTCGGTTGGTCACACATGCACATAGCATGCTTATGAATGTAGGAGGCTTAAATACTTTTACGCCTGCTATGAAGTTTATTCAATGTAATGATCGATGATGTTAGTGAATATAGGTGGGTAAGTGAAGGTATATTTGAGTCATACCCCTCAATGGTTCAGAGTTTCTCAGGATGTCGGGACTTTGCCTCACAGCTTGGTCCATTGTCACAAAATTGTGGATGTCTGACAGATTAGCAGCAAATCATTGGAGAGTTGGTTAGAGGATGATGGGAGGGATTTGGGTTTCAGGCTACTGGCCCTTCAGAGAATTCATGTTGTGCAAGGCCTGGTGTTCCTCCACTACCTAAGATTTTGGGAGTGGTACTTACAAATTGCCCTTAGATGGGCCTGTGCCCCAATTATATTAAGGGCTTTGTCCAGAGTCATTTTTGATGAGGAGGAGATACAGAATTACTGCATATGACTACATGCAGCTGGGCAGTAGGTCTTGTTGTAATGCGTGTCATGGGCCATGAAGCATCAGTGAATACCTCTCAAGGGGGGAGGCGGAGCTGCTTAGACACCATGTCTTAAAAAAAAAAAAAAAAAAATGCATGTTTGTTAGCCTCTTTAGGTTTATAGGAGCATTACTTAACAACAGTCATTAAGTTTGAGTATGGCTCAATGTATTGTTTCACTCGTCCCTTTGAAAACGGCAGTCATAGTAGCACAGCCAGTAGTAGATCTGCCTTTCCGTTAGTTGACCAGCATTTCAGTTTGGGCTCCTATACTTCACAAACTGCGTGCTGTCACAGGGCCTGATATGATAGTGATCTCCTAATTTTATACAAGCAGTAGTTAAAACTGGCAGTTTAGTCACTCAGAAGGTGGCATTGTGATAATTTTGGTGACTTCACCCCCCCCCTTGTGATGTAATGGGCGCAGATGTGGGCAGTGGTTAGTGGCTGGCAAATGTTTTTAACAAGGGTTGGGCAAATGGTTGGGTGAAGATCCCTTTGCATTTTTTTGCGACTCTTTCAAGAAGAAAAAATAAATAAATAAATAAATGATACAGTTGTCATACCTTTCAACTGTTTTGCAGGATTTAAAAAAAAAAATAAATAAATAAATATATATATATATATATATATATATATATATATATATATATATATATAAAAACAAACACTGTGCAGATAGTGGGGTTTTCTAAGCAGATTAAGGCAGCAAGTGACGGACAGCAGCGATTAGTTCTCCATACCTGTGGTATGGAAATATGGTTGAGGTTATAAACCTGTTGCTCCATTATCTAGCTAAGTTTGGGTGAGTGATATTTAAAGATTCTTTGTGGTTTACTTGTTCCATTGCTGGTAGCCTTGGGTAGAGGGTTTGCTGCAAGTATTCGAGATGTTGTACATGTGTGGGGTTTCCATATATATATATATATATATATATATATATATATATATATATATATATATATATATATCATATATTTGTTAAGAATGCTGCAGAATCTCAAAGGGCTAGTGGTGTACATACCAGTCTCGGAGAGGCTGATGTTTATGGGTCAATGATTTTGTGGTCTAGGAACAGTTGTGGAGTTTCATTGTTGCACATTTGTTACAGCTGAACAGTTTTTGCGGCTGCTTGAGAAAGCTCTGTGTGTGTGTGTGTGTGTGTGTGTGTGTGTGTGTGTGTGTGTGTGTGTGTGTGTGTGTGTGTGTGTGTGTGTGTTTGTGTGTGTGTGGGAGGGGGCATTCTGTTCAGTCATTTTGTATGGCATACTTATTTTATCAGGGTTCTATTGATTGTCCTGTAATGGTTCAAGCCTTAAGGAAGTTTTAGACATTTTGGTGAGTTAAAGAGTCTTATTAATTATCAATACATAGTTTAGAATTGGAACTCATTAACACCTCTCTGTGGTGTACTTTGGTGTGGAATATTACGCTTTTAGCAGCCACCCTAAAAGCATAAGATAAATGAAGGTGCATATTTGGTGTAAAATACGTGTTTAGTAAATGTACAGGTAGCAATGTTATGATTCCTGTCTATTTACCATGGATATCAGTTAAAAATTACTAACACTGAGTTTATGACGGGCCCTTTCGGTGTGGACCTTTTAGGACCTCAACTGAGGTACTCCTCATAATGTGGTACACTGGAGAGATCTGGGGGGGTAGGTGCCCCCCCAACATTTTCTTTAAGGGCTTGGGAAGTTTTAGCAGATGGGGGTTTCTGCACATTCGTTTAGTTTGAGTGCTTTGGTCATACTATGCAATTAGTAGCCAAGTGATAATTGGGCCTCAGATTGTTACCTCTAATGAGAACATTCTTTGTAAAGGGGGTCAGCAATAGTTTGTAAGAGCAGTAGTTAGGGGTCATTCAGTTGCAGTGCTGTACGGTAGCACGTCTCTTGGCTACCCAAAAGTTTGAGGGGTGTCCTGGCATTTGGGCATTGTTTCATCTGTCATATACCATTTTGCTTTGGCCAAATCACTGTAGGGTTAATACACACATTTACTGTACATGCTGCATGCCCATCAAAAGACTTGGGTTGGTGCAGGACCTTTATTTGGTTTTGTCCATTTGTTAGACTTTATGGTGGCTAGTGTTCCCCATTTGGAGATGGAAGGTTGACAGCTAGGCAGATGGTTACAATATAAGTTAGCTTAGGCCTATACAGTGTGCTAATTGATGTGGTTTGTGGATATTGATAGTTCCCTTCATGTGTGGGGTTTACTTGTAACATACTCGACTGGTAGAAATTTTACATTAGGTATTTGAGAGAGTTATTGATATGCTGGTTAGTGTGCCTCATTTGGAGATGGAAAGTTAAGAGCTAGGCAAATGGTTGTAGATATTGATAGGTCCCTTCATGTGGGGGTTAAGTTTTAACATACTTGTCGGGTAGTTACATTTATATTTGGTATTTGATAGGGTCATTGGAAACCTAGCTTCAATCATTGCTGCTTTGTCATGGATGTGTGTAAAGGTGTTACATTCATTCCCGGGTTGGCAGGATAGTTTGTATTTGAAGATGTCTTGGAATGTGCGTTATGTATTTTAGATGATTTACATGTCTTTTCCTTCTTACAGATGGGGGCTTTGGAATGCTGCTGCTATAATTTGGAATAGTTGGGTATCAGGTAGAGCCTTCTCTTTACATATTAAATGATTTACCTTTGTCCTTTTCTTTGTAGATGGTGGTGTGCCAAGTACCAGCTGTGGTGATACACATGGAATTCACAGGTGATGGAAGCAGTGGCGAGCGAGGAGGTTACACATGGGGAGTGCAAGGTGGCAGCAGTTACTGATTGAAATTGCTGAAGGCCAGAAGGCATCATGCGGTGGCTTGGAAAGGGGATCTGAAAGGTGACATTTTTGATAGGATGAATGTTCTTGCCACCAGAATGGGGCACAATGTGGGGCTGAGTGATCACCTTAATAAGGCATATTAGAGCTCTCTGTTCAATTTGGGGGAAAGAGATCCTTTGAGGGGAAAGGTCAGGGACAGGCAATGGTTAAGGATGGTTAGTAGTTTGAGTGTTCTGGTTTGGATGGTTGCTAGGAGGTTTAAGGGTTCTAGTCCGGAATGTCATTTAGTAATGAGTGAACCTGGGGATGTTTATGGCTGAGCACGTAGAGTACTTGGTGAGCATAGGCAAGTTTTCAGGACCTAGGTCAAGGGGTGATGTTTTTCTGCCATTTAGGGTTAGGGCATCAAAAGTTTTGGAGTTAGAATATTCTTTTGGTTCTGGATCTTAGTGTTAGGGCATTAAGGTTTTTGAATTCTCTGCAGTAATCAGGTTACTGTAAATTCAGAGCTGTGTAGTTTGGTGGGCTAGTGTGAGATGCTATAGTTGACAAGGTCCTGGGTTTGAGACTTGTCAAGGGTTTTTTTTTGACCAGGCTGCAGAATTGTGTTCAATGGGTTATAGTTTCTGTGTCACTTGTTACGGCTATAGGTTGTCATTCCGGAAAGGTTGAACCATGGTTAGTGGCTTGAGGGAAGCGGACTAAAGGGAATGTATTCTCTTGGTGTGGAGGTTCTGGTGGTACACTGGGATTATGAGTAATCCTACTTTATTTAGTTTCATTAAGGCACATTCCAGTGCTAGTAGGTCATGGCGTGGGGTTGATGACTGGGTTCTAAGGTACTTTACAGATGATTGGTACACCAAATAATGTTTGGCCTAACCCTTCCCTTTATGGGAGGTCATTGGTTGGACAATTTTGGGTAGAAGGGAGGGGGAACAGCCTGGTCAGGCTGGTTGGTGGAGAAGTGGGACAGGCTTGCCCTCTTCTGTTCCCCCTCCGGTGTGTGGAGGTTTATTCAAAGGATTTGTGGAAAGGAAATGAGCAGCTGGAAGAAGTTTGCTGAATAGGTAAGAAAACGGAAGTAAGGATGCTGCTTATTTGGTTGGTAATTTGGTAATTTAATGAATGGTTTATGAAGTGAGATGGGACGCTGCTTCATAAGCAATTAAGTAAGCAAAGGTATGGATGCTGCTTACTGGGCAGGATTAGCAGGTACGCTGTCCTGATTAACATTACAAGGAGGTTTATAAGTAAAGTAAGCAAGCAAAGGCATGGACGCTACTTACTGGGCAGGATGAGCAGGTACGCTGTCCTGATTAACATTACAAGGAGGTTTATAAGTAAAGTAAGTGAGCAAAGGTATGGACGCTGTTTACTGGAAAAGATGAGCAGGTACGCTGTCCTGATTAACATTATAAGCAGGGGCGGCCCGTGCTATTGGACTGCCGGACTGCAGCCCCCCCAGCTGTAAAGAAATAAAAAAATAAAAATTTGCGGATAAAAATTTTTTTTTAAAAAAACAGACTCTTGCGCATGTGCACTAGTCTGGAATGCTGCTGAGACAGTCTGGAGCATGCGCAGACTGTCTCAGCAGCAGTCTGGATTGGGAAACATGTAACAACAGAGATCCCAGAAGTCTATGCACTTTTAACTGCATAGATTGTCACTGGAAACAGATCGGACCTGGACTGCAACGTCGTTAGATGGTGTCTCGGATCTCGCGTGGTGGATGGATGTGCTCCAGGAGTCTCGTTGGGGGATCTCGCGTGGTGGATGTAATGCGCGGGCAGTTATGGAGTGTGTCGCTATGGATTTAATGGCCCAAGGGATCTACTGATGTCGCTCCAGGTAACAAAGTGTGTGTGTGTGTGTGTGTGTGTAAATGCCCCAGTTGCATATACTGGTGGCTAGAACAAACTCATGGTGGTGTGGTAGGGAATACCTCAGGCTTGAACCCTGTACCTTGTATGCAGGTGTTAAGGACCTGAATTCCCTACCCACCACCATTTGTAAAAAAATTGCAGATGTTTGCCTCATATTTGATCTGATCTGTTCCTCATAATATGTGTGGAATCTAAATGTTGTAATGCTTGATATTTGATGGTGAAGTGGTAGCATTGTTGCCTCACAGCTGCAGGTTCTCAGGTTTGATTCTTGGCTGGGGTGCCTTCTGTGTGGGGTCTGCATCTTCTCCCTGTCTTTGTGTGGGTTTGCTTTTGTGTCCTCCCATGTTACAAAGACATGTCTGCATTATTTCTTCCTGGGCCTCTGCTGAAAATTGTTTTTTTGTTCCAAGTCAGACTGTCCTGATTAACAAATGTTAAATAAAATTGACAGGCATTTGCATTTCAGACTTCAGGTTTCTGAATGTTTAATTCCTTACATATTTGATGGTGCAGTGGTAGCATTGTTGCCTCACAGCTATAGGTTTGGTTTCTGGTTTGATTCTTGGCTGGGGTACCTTCTGTGTGTAGTCTGCATCTCTCATGCCTGTGTTTGTGTGGATTTGCTCTGGTATCCTGCCATTTTAAAAAGACATGTGTCTGCAGTATTTCTCGCTGGGCCTCTGCTGAAAATTGTTTATGTTCCATCAGAAGTAAAATTGACAGGCATTTGAATTTCAGACTTCATATTCCTCAGAAAATACATAGTAACACAACCTTTTATTCTAGCAATTTTCTAAGTTTATAAGATGAATATTTGAAATTTGTACTTATTTTTGGGACTGTATTACCCCATTATTGGCTTTGTCCAGGTTGTTTTGTGCTAAGGCTGACAGCTATGGCAAGAACTGAATTCACTGAATATGTTTGAGGGCTGTATTCCCTCATTACTGGGTTTGTCCAGGTGTTTTGTGCTAAGAGGTTGACAGCTATGGTGAGAACTGAATTAATTAAATGATAGCCATGTAAGTTTCAGTCTTCTGCTCTTTCACAAAGCAGCTGATTTGGGGTAGTGGTATGTTGCTTTGACTGTTTTGCACAGGGACCTTGGCAGTAAAATGTATGGTGGTAACACAGCATTTTCTTTCACAAAGCAGCTGATTTGGCATAGTGGTATGTTGCTCTGACTCTTTTGCACAGGGACCTTGGCAGTAAAATTTATGGTGGTAACACAGCATTTTATTCTAGCAACTTTCCGAGATTATACAAGCAATGTTTAATGTGTCCCTGGTTTTTGGACTTTTGAACCCCTCCCTCAATAAATTTGGCTTTTTCCAGATTTCTTGTGCTGCTAAGTTGAGATGCAGTTGAGTATTGAGTAGATTTTACAAGGAGCTGCGAGCTGCAGGGGAAGAGAAGTTTAGTGCTTCTTATGCTAAGTCAGCTTGCATTGTTAATAGCACAACAGGTTGTGTACTTGCTTTTGATGCAGAAGGTAGTTGGTTCTACTCCCACAAGGGGTGAATGCTGCCGTATTGAAAAAGTTAAAATACTAACTATGAACCTGTTATCAGTTTGCCATCCATTTCATATTGCAATATTGCTAGCTTATCATTTTTAATGTAATATAGGCAATTTATTCCTCAGGGGCATCAGACACTTTATTTTTCGATGAGACCATGAAATATAAAAGTGTTTGCTAGCAGCAACCTCTTCATTAGTTACAGATTTATTTAATGTGGAATTATTTAGATGACTTTTTTACTTCTTCAGAGATTGTGCATATTTACTGATAATGGTGGACTGTAGAATTGTGCATATTTATGGATAATGGTGGACTGTAGAAGTTTGAGTAGATGTTTATGATGGAAATGTTCTGAACTGGGCAGTTTTGTCATTATGGGTGCATGCATTTTGTTTCATTATTTACAGGAAAAATGTTCAAACAATAGGAAGGTGCATCAAAGAGCACATGTATGTTTCATATGCAAGGGGCCTATGATTTGAAAAGAGCCCAGAATTAATCTTTATCTGCCATTGGTAAAATGTATTTTCTTTGAATGTGGGTTTCAATGCTGTTTCAATGAATGTGAGTTTCAGGGGCAGAGAAGTTTTAATGCTAAGTTTGTTTAGCAGATATCTTAGTGTTTGTGCTGTAAAATGCAAAATAAAACTTTCAAATGAAGAAGTAAATAAGTATGCACATTAGTGTTTATGGTAAATGGAGTGAAATAGCCAAGTAATGGATCATTGGAATAGCTGCAGGGGGAGGCTCCATTCAACCATGATTTTGTGAGGGGGAAGGGTGGCAAACTTAAAGACAGCCCCAGCTGAACTATACCTCCCAACTGTCCAGATTTTCAAAGAATGAATAGATTTTTGCTTCTTATTTTTGGTTTGTTCCTCATAAAATTTGTGGTTTTCTGGCAAATCATTTAGGAATTAAGTCACTAAATAATGACACACTGAGTTTCAGACTTCATAACCTTCAGAAAAATGCATGCTAAAGTAAGACCTGTTGTTCTATACAAGAGCAATTTTTAGTACTATTTATATGTTCCCCCAATATATTTGGCCTTGTCCAGATTTATTGCATTAAGAGGTTGAGAGGTACATGCAAACAAATTGCTTTCTAGAATTAGGCATAGCCAAACCTCTCAACTTTCCCTGATTTTGGCTCAAAATGTTGCTGTTCCCCCTAATAATCCCTCCGCAAAATAGCAATTTTGGAAGAAAACATGGAGGGTTTACAATTAAGAAATAGCTGTAATAATCAGAGTTATAGATTACTTTTATTTCAGAAATGCATGTAGATTATTTTATTTTGTCAGCTGCACAAGTTAGCAGTACTAATATTAAAGTGTCCCTTCTTTGACAGGTTCCCAGCTATATTGTGTGGCTATTTTATATTTTTACATCACATTTTTGATCCATTTTTCATAAAATTGTGTTATTTTTTGGCAAATTAGTGACAAATCATTAAAGACTGAAGTTAGAAAATAATGACAGACATTTGAGTTTCAGATTGTATACCATTCAGAAAATTCATACTAATGCAAGACCTATTATATTATCTTTCTAAGTTTATAAGAGCAATATTTAAAAATTGTCCTTATTTTTGGGACTCTGTCCCACTTCTTTGTATGGCTTTGTCCAGATTTCTTGCTCTGAGGTTGAGAAGTATGACAAATGTGTCAGGGCCATCACAATCAGCCAGAGACATTTCAAATTGTGACATACTTGTTGCACCCTGCTCCCCCATGTAGTGATTCTGGATGTGTCGAAGCAAGGCAAGGAGTAGTTATGTAGTGTAAATGTGCAGAGTATCCCCCCCATCCAAGGTAGACACAAGTACTAGAGTGGCTTTCATCTGTCCTTGATTTTTGCAGAATGGTTTGGTTTCTGTCATATTTTTTGTACTGTTGATTTATGCTTATTACTCAAAGTGCCTGTTGCTCTGTGTTTAAGTAGCAATACTTTAATGACCATCAGGTAAGCTTGGCCGAGATCGTAAGATGCAAGTAAGCTTTACTAAGCATACTGTTAAAGAATTGCCAACTTTGAAAGCCTTTCTGTTGTTGCCATGTAGAGAATATTTAACTAGATAATGTATAAGCCTTAGGTATTGAAATGCATATGACAGTATTTGTAGTAAAGGAGAGGATTACATTATTTTAAAAAGCTCATTACGCTTGGAGACTTCCAGTCATCTCTGCAGGCTTTACCCGTAAACTAAACAGAATGCCAATCGTTTGGTCCATAACCTGTACAGTAATCCTTTTAAGCACTGTATCTTGAGCTTATTTCTTGTTTGCTTTTCATTTTTTACTTTGATCATGTTTTCCCCATGAAACAAGTAGATAGTTGTCAGGCAGCATGTCTTTTTTTGGATAAGAAACATTTTTACAAGTGGGGGCATCAGAGATTTCTACTTTCAGCATGTTACTTGGTACTTTAATAAAGCTGACTATAAATTATAATTAGAACTGCAGTGCAAGAAGTGGTTTGAGTTGAGTGCTGCTTGTTTTTCTTATACTTGATTTTGACTGGCATTCTATTAATGTATTTAAAAAGTAATTTATTTTTTCATGCCTCAGAACCTTTATGTTTCCATCTAGATAGTAAGTAAGCTGTCATGCAACCAATGCATTGAAATATTTTTATTCTTCTACACTTCATTTTGTCTTGATTGGACTCTCATAATGACGGTTTAGCACCCAAGGCAGTGTATTTAGTTAGTTTTTGTGGTTTTGAGCATAGCTCCTCCCCTTTCTAGTTGACCACACCCCTTCCCATTGACCCCACCCATTCAGCTGTCTCCTGCAGCCCCCCTTTGATTTGAAGTCACCAGCTGCCACTGATTATAAGGAGGTTTATAAGTAAAGTAAGTGAGCAAAGGTATGGACGTTGCTTACCAGGCAGGATGAGCAGGTACGCTGTCCTGATTAACATTACAAGGATGTTTATGCTGTGTTTAGAATCAACTATACTATGTCCAGTTGTAAATAAAATTGGTAATGAAAATTATGGAAGTTTAATAAAGGTCGTCAAGTGTCATTTAATGTGATGTGTTTATTGAATGGGTCCAGGACAAATGAGATTTGGTAACAAACCAAGTTGTCCTGGGACATCTTCAGAAGGGGTTAGGCTGATATATTAATGGGAGTTAAGTGGGTGGGGGAGATGAAAGGGTTAAATGGAGGGAGGGATGATTGGGAGGAAATGAGATAAGGGTGGGGAGGGGCTTAAGGAGTTTAGACAATTGTAGCTAGGTAAATAATCACATTTTGGCGTGAACTTGCTACCCTCCCTCCCTCCCTTTTTTTGTTGGCAGTTTGGTGGGGATTTTGGTTATGTTAGTTGGGGGTAGGCAGAAAATTGGGACAGGCTTGCCCTCTTCTGATCCCCCTCCAGTGTGTGGAGGTTTATTTCAAGGACTTGTGGAAAAGAAATGAGCAGCTGGAGGAAGTTTGCTGAATAGGTAAGCAAACGGAGGTAAGGATGCTGCTTATCTGGTTGGTAATTTAGTAATTTGATGAATGGTTTATGAAGTGAGATGGGACGCTGCTTCATAAGTAAAGTAAGTGAGCAAAGGTATGGATGCTGCTTACTGGGCAGGATGAGCAGGTACGCTGTCCTGATTAACATTACAAGGATGTTTATGCTGTGTTTAGAATTGACTACACCATGTCCAGTTGTAAATAAAATTGGTAATCAAAATTATGGAAGTTTAATAAAGGTCATCAAATATCATTCAGTGTGATGTGTTTATTGAAGGGGACCAGGAAAATAGCCTTTAACAGAAGGTGCTGATGCTGCTTCCAGACCAAGCTATGTGAGGTACCTTTAAAGAAGAAATAAACACTATTACCCTCCCATATGCAAGTATTGGATGTCACTATGAAAAAACATGGCACAACATGTACAGGACTGTCAGACATAATTCATGAGTGATATATGCAACATAAATAGTAATATATTATAAGGAACATAACAAATGCCTTTTTACAGCGGATGGCATACAGTTTGTCGAGCCAAAGCAATTGAAAATGTCATTAAGTTACACTTAAAGATCAGTCATATAAATGAATACAGCCAAAAAATGTATACCCATAACATTTGCACATAGTTATGCAACTTCAGTAACAGATGTGCCTAAACAGACAAAATGGAGATGGATGCAGTTATGACAGGCATTAAACAGAAGATGACACATGAAAATCAACTCCAATACTAATAACTCTAAACAAATTTTTATAAAATATTTTTCTATTCTGTCATCTCTCTCTCTCTCTTTCTATATATATATATATATATATATATATATATATATATATATATATATATATATATATATATATATATATATATATATATATATATATATATGTGTGTGTATGTATATGAATGGCATACCTGGAGCATCCGCAGTGGGCACCTTTTGATTATCTTCCATCAATGCACCCTTGTCCAGCACAACATTAGGAAATCCCAACTTTTTTTAACAGCATTTTAAAAGAGGAAGAAGCCCCAATATCCTGAAAGAAAGCTGTGGTGGCTGTAATACCTAAAGATGATAAACTAACCATCACATCCAGCTTCATACTGACCCATTTTGATTCTAAACCATGATTATAAAGTATTTATGTCTATAATAGCTAAAGAATGGCAACTGTGATGCCAAAATTTAAAGATATGTGTCAATGTGGTTTTGTGAATGGGAGGCAAACATTTCACAACATTAATAGAAGAATCCAGTGGAAGCAAAATGTAAGGAAATGCCATTGTTATTGTTGGGTCTTGACACAGAAAATGCATTCAGTAGAGTAAGCTGGAATTTTATTGGTAGTGCTATGGAAGCATTTTCATTCCCTAACACAATAATAAGGTTAAGTAGTAGGATATATGAAGGATTGGAGGTAAAAATTAAATTGATGGGGGTCATCTCTGATAAGTTATGTTTAATCAGAGGAGCCAACGACTAGTGTCCCCTTTCTCCTTTGTTATTTGCATTATATTTAGAACTACTGCCAAACAAAACAAGAGACTCAGATATTCGGGGATATATGTGGTATAGTAATCAAGAAAATATAGCTTTAATTGCAGACAATATTATTTTGTACCTGAAATAACCAGAAAAGGACATCTCAGTGCTGTGGAACATTCTGGGACAGTTTTAAGTCCTTTTGGGCTACAAAATGAATGAAGATAAAACAAAAGTAATAGTTGTAAACTATGTACCCACACATGAATTGTTTCAGTAATAACCATATTTATTTGTACATGTTAAAATGAAATACTTAGGAATATAGGTTAAAAAAGGATTCTGTTATGACAGCTAAGGATATGTGAGAAGAGATTAAACAAAAGATAATATAAAAACTTAGAAATTAAAAGATCTGTTTTATGGATGTGGATAGCAAGATACAAGCAGGGAAATGTATTTAGTCCCTTTAGCTGTATACACATGTATTTTTATCAATAAGATGAGAAGTTGTGGATAGCAATTAATAAATAGTCAAAGGCCTTTATCTGGGAGGGGAAGCCCTGCAAAAGTCAAGTGGGATTAGCTGATACTTCCAAACAGATTAGGTGGTTTGGGATTACCTGATTTGAAAGGGTATATCACAGCTAGACAGTTAAGGCTTCTATACATAGCACAAGTAGAAAGCTATAATTTAAAGTGGGAATGGATGATGATGAAACAGGGGGAATCTCAAGAAATAAGGAGAGATTAGGATTTTGGATGCAGATCCTTAAGGAAAATACAAGTAACCATATAGAATATTATATTTATAAAGTATCTGAAAGTATTGTAAAAACTAAGCCAATACAGGAATGGAGAAAGGAAATGCTATCTATAGAGATAACTTCAATTAGAAGTACAGAGAACAAGCAAGATGGGGTTAAAATTTACTGGAGAAAACTGTCATAAGAACTAAGTTATTGGGAACAAATAATTAGAGAGAGAATGGTAACAGAATGGAACAGACCAAGAATACATTTGGACTTCAGGTTAAAGATTGCATTCCTTATCAGGCTAAAGGCAAAGAGCAAGGAGGAGATGGATCCTAAGTGAAAGACCAGCACTTGTAGAGCTTTTGGTGGAATTTAGTACAAAAGCTGCTGTTAAAAGGGATAATTAGTAGGGCATATATAATATTTGTTGATAACTATAGGAATCAATCAAATGAGGTTAGAAAGGATTGGGAAAACAGAATGGATAACCAACTCAGAAAGAAACCATGGGATGATATTTGTATGGCTCTCAAATATGCAACAAAGTTTAGAAGATTTGGGATTTTGTTTGGAAGTGTTTGCATGGGCATTTTTATACTTAAAGCAGACTCCAAATTTTTTTTCTTCAAGCAGATTACAAATGTTGGGAGTGTGATGGGGAGAAAGAGCTAATTGGCAACATATTTTTTCTAGAGTGTAATGAGTTGACAGACTACATGCAGACTAGTCTATTAGAAATATCAGGTGAGGAAATAAGTGCAACTAAGGAAATTATTTACTGAGTGTGATACAGAATCGGAATTGCCTAGACATAGATGAGTTTAATTATGATGGCTGCCAAAAAAAAGCAATTACTAGAGAATAGAAATCAAAGTCTAAACCAGCCATACTAGAAGTAGTGAATATAGTAACAGTGATAAATGAACTGGAAGTGGAATCATTAGAAAAGGGTAGGAGCAAATTGCATTGAAAAAATGGGAATTGTGGGAACAATACATGCGGAATAATTTTTGTAGAAGGAATGCCATTTATGGAAGATAGGAACTGAATGAACTATGTAATGTTCAAATGACAATGACTATATAGTGCATTATATGTGATGTATAATGGCTGCACCTTAAAATATGTAAATATGGTTTGTTTTCATTTATATAATAGTATGACTGCCTATGTCATAAGTTATAATCCAATAAAGACGTTTCTTGTTTAAAACAAAAATGGGAAAACCCATTGAGCTGCCTGAATCCCTTAAAATGGAAAGGAACTCCTGATAATATATGTATCAGAAAAATCAGTATGGACTAGCCAGAAAGAAAAATATACATTTATGCAAGAATCCATTAAAATTGTACATAATTGATATATATGAATTTACACATTTTATGCATTACTGTAACACCCACCACCTGCAATTACAAGCATGAATAAAGTTAAATGAATCTGCTAGTCTGGAATAATGCAAAACATCTTACATGTGTTCACATCCTCAGAGAAATGTTGATATAAAACCACATATCATTAGATGAGGCTCATTCCAGTACCAACTGCTACACATTGTATACCAACACAAATGGGCAAAGTACATATATCACTCAATTTTCTCTGAACCAAATAATAAGATCAGAATTGTATAACTATTACTTATAAAGAACTATCAAATACCCTGATAGAATCTGTAGCAAAGTTAGCCAAATGTAATTCAATTGCAGCAGTCAAACAGCAGTATCTGAAGCTGGTGAATGCAAGCAGTCTTCCCTACTACAACACAAGCTTCTCAGCCCAAGGTCATTTTTATATAGACTAGATTAACCCCTCTGGACATAGTTATTATGAAATTAAGGTGTCACATCATCATCATTTCTGAATTATTCTATCTGTCGAAAGTGGTGGGTAGACTAACATGATGTGAGGACATACATGATGTCATGCACATGATCTAGCAATGCAAGAGTGAATATTGAAAAGTGTGGCTAGCTAATGGCTTGCAAGTATGACTCATAAGCAGTAGTGGATGAATAATTAAGTGTTTAACACTCCTGCTACTTTAAATAAAAACCAAAATGCCCAGGTACTCAAGATATTACTCATACCAGTAATATGTGTTAAGTGCTTTCTTTCATTTAATGTACAAACTTTATCAAAACAGGATGATAAAACATTCAAAAAATTTTAAACAGTAAATCATACATCAGCATTCAACAAATAAAAATAAAGTAACAATTAGGTGAGGAAAAAGGATTCAAAAGAGCCAAAACAGTCTAATATTAGCATAAAAGGTGGAGACTAATAAATAAGTCTATCATTTAATATACATTTAATATTTATGACTTCATTAAGTAATGGTGGCTGATCTGCCCTTAAAAAGATCTGCCACATAAGTTCCTTAATTTCAAGTTTAGTATTAAAACCATCAACAAATAAATAGGGATCAATGGAATCTAAAACAAGGAACACAAACTTTCTAAAATTCTGGAATTCTGTGGCATGCTTTGCCAGGGCATTGGTCAAATCCCTTCTTTTAATGGCAGTACAATGTTCATAAATTCTTTCATAAAGTGCTCAAAAGTCTTTCCCACATCATCTGTAAGGCCATGGAATGCATCATTATGGACCTCATAAAAAAAGACTTGGGTGACAACCAAACTCTGGACTCTACCCAATCTGGCTTCATGAAGAGCAGAGCCTGCCTGCTAAATTTGGAAGATTCCTTTGAAAATATGATCAAGGCAATTGATGAGGGCAGATCTATACACACAGCATACCTTGACCTGGTAAAGGCTTTTGACACAATCCCACATTCAGGCATTACTGGTAAACTTAGCAAACCTTTTTTGTAAGATGGGTTACCAACTGGCTCACAAACCAGACAGACAGCCTATCAAAGTGGGTGACTCCACATCAACCAGCAGGCCTGTTACCAATGGGGTGCTACAGGGGTCAGTGCTGGGCCCCCTACTGTTTGATATATACATTGAGAGAGTTCAGGTCAAAACTAAGGGGTTGTGGCTGACCAAGTGAATCCCCAAATTATGTCAGTATACTCTAGGAAGGTCCCACATGGTCTCAAACTGAATGCAAAGAAATGCATCATCATTCCTTTCAGCACAAACAATGTCTCCTCACTCTATCAACAACAATACTAACCTACTACTAATAACTACACCTCTGGTTGACTCCAGTTAGTAACTGGCCAATATACTGAGTACCACTATTTACTATTCTACATGTCTGTGCCACTATTATGTTTACCTCATTAACTGTAATGCACATAAGTCTCTCTTGCCTTCTTTAGTGTTAAGTCATATATTGCTAATCTTATTGTATTATACATTTATTATAACTGTATTGTGCAGCTTTTCTCCACAGGCTTCTGCTGAAAAAGGGCTTTGTCCTAGAGGGACTATCCCGGTCAACAAATGTCAGATAAATAAATAAATGAATACCCTAAGTACCCATGAAGTGGTAAGTGACCTGGGATCACAAGTTGACTGTAACCTTAACTTTGACCACCATGTCTCTTCTGTTGTATGGAAAGCTTTATATGTAGCACACTTGATTAGTAAAGGCATTGCTTTGAGAGCAAATTAAGTTATAACCCCCCTATATTCAACAGTTATCCTGCCCATAATTGAGTGCAACGTCTTATTTGGTATGCACCATACTAAGCACCTGGCTGCAGCAATTAGAGAGACCTCAATGGTTTTCAACAAAGAAGATCAAGGGGCTCCAGCATGTGCCTTACACAGACCAACTAAAGTCCTTGTCATTATACTCCATACTGCATATACCTCTTAGGGGAGACTTATACCTGGCTTACAGAGGAATCTAAAACCTAAACCTAATGAACTTGCTGCATTTCAGTAAATTAAATGGGAATAGGGCTACCCATTCCAGGAACCTAAACATGGCTTGCAACTTAAATTGGACATACTGGAAGGGCAAATTTATCTCCCAGCGACTGCCACATCTTTGGAGCAGGCTACCAATTTATGTGAAACAGAGCACACCTATGACACTATTGAAGAGGAACCTGAATGAATGGATAGTGCACCATAACTCCTTACCAGGGATAGAGTTCACAACTCTCCTGGAAATGGGCAGTCATCACTAAATGCAATCTTGGGTACTGAGTAGCATTTCTATGAGATTAGATTGGGATGAAGCCACTAGGCTTAAAATGACCTTCAGGACAATAGCCTAAAAATCTCCTATGATCCTATGATCTTAAGATAGACTTTAAACCACCTTTATGACTATATGCTTAAGATGCAAGTTTGCCTTTGACTACAAAGTGTGTGCAAGTTATATGAGGTGCATAAATTTAAATATATAAACAAAAACTTTCTAGATAAATGCAAATCATAATGCAGTCATTTTACAAATATATCAAATGAGACTACTACTCACAAAAGGGAAGAACATACCTTCATGCTACTTACATTTGCTTTTACTGTGGCATGATTTCTTAAGGCAACTGGTGCAAGTATCACATTCATCCACAGATCAATTGTGAAATGCAAATGGCAAATTTGATAACATGGGTATATTGTTCCATAAATATAAAGTGTTCGCATGAGTACGTGTCCTGCTTTCTCTACTTCATAAATACCTCTCTGTATGTGACACATACTGTTAATCCTCTCCATGCTTTGTATTAATGCCATGCTTTATGGGTTCAAATCTATAATAGGTGTTATCTGTGTGAAACTAGGAATCCTTAATATACACATTTTCATGGCATAAGATCACAAAGTTGTGACATTTTCCTCTTTTTTTCTCACTATCTTTGCACAAAGTTTGACACTGCACTTTGGTGACAATCAGTGGTCGCTGTCAGTGAATGATAGATCACTTCAAAGGAAAAAACTCAATTTAACTTGCAATGCTATCAGTAGTGCAAATGAGTCTGGCAACATTGTACTTCCATCAGCACTCTGGACACTGCTTAGTCATAAAAAGACACCTGTTGTGTAACTTTCTCTGCAGATCACTGTGTTAATGCACTAATATGTGAGTGACAGCAAGACTATTGCAAGAATAATACAAGTAGTGATTTCAGCTTTTGATATTTTGAGTATACTATTCACAGCTACATAAATGGTTTGTTGTTGGAACCTCAACTATTGGTAGTAGCAATATCACATTTTATAAGCATGACATAACAAATATGACATTTGCTAAAGTGTGACGAAATAAAATCAGTAACATGATGAATGTAGAAATATGGATAATTAATCCAGAATATTTGAAATAAGTCAAATTAATAACTGTGACAGTAATACATTTCCTTTAAAAAGATGTAATTCTTACTCGTAAGTACTGTGTACAAAATGAGCTTATGTAATTTCCTCTCTGGTCCCTTCCTCAAGAAGTATACTTACATGAACACATGATGATGTGTTGCTCACATGCAATTTATCATGTCATGTGACAGTGTTAAGACATTAAATGAGTCATGGTAATGCCATAAGTGCTGAGTTCAGTACTAGATCTTTTTTTTTGTTTTGTTTTTTTTTTCTTTTTCCATTTTATAGCTTCTGCCTTTGTGTGATGCTTACCATTCTGTATTGTTAAGTGTTGAGCCAAAAGGCTTAGGTGCTACCATTGAGCTGAAGGGTTTAGGTGCTTGCCTGAAAGTAAAAGCAATTAACACTTCCCCATGCGTTTTTATGAACCTTCCATATCACATGAAACAACATCAAAGGAAAACCACCTGTTCATTCAGCAGAAGTCGCAAGCAGAGGACATTTTCCACCTGATATCTAATGATAGAAATATGTTGATTGTGAATGTATCTACTTTTTCTTTAAAGGATGAACATGTACCTGTTTTTAATAAAGGCCTTTTTTCATCCCAGCTACCCATTCTAACCTTGCTGATACAATTGTTAGCTCTAATCTTTTTTTTAAAGAATGTTATGCTAAAGATATTATATGGTAGAGAACATGCCTGTAATGCTACTACCCTAAGAAAGGCAAGTATTTTTTCACCTCAATTGAATTCAAATTTGGAGACATTTTTAAGAGCCTGTGAAGTAGATTTAAAATATAATACTCTTTGTAAATGGTATTTTTACAGTCTTCCCCATGGTCAAGTGGCATTCGAAAGACATGCATGAATGGGCATGTCTTCGTTGAAGGTTGGGTGTCAGGCTGGCACCTCAGCACCGTAAAAATCTACTGCCAATCGTTAGCGGACCGGTGTTCTGCTGTGGCGACCCCTAACCGGGAAATGCCGAAAGAAGAGGAAGCAGAAGATCTTGAAGGAACATTAAGCTTTAAGAGAATTAAAATGTAATGAATGATTGATTATTCAGCCAGTGGATAAAGGTGGTAGTGTTGTCCTTATGGACTGGTATGATTATGAAGATAGGATGAGAAACCTATTACAAGAAGATGGTACCTATGAGTTAATCAATAAGGAAAAGGCTAATAAGATGTCTTCCAATGTGAATGCTACCATTTATGATATGCTAATGTACAGGATGATCAATAGAGAGATGTATGAATTTCTATATGTAAAAAAATCTTAAAATTACTGTTATTAAGGATTTACCTAAAGTATATAAGAATGTATTTGACCCATGTTTAAGGCCAGTAGTGGCAGTCAATGGTTAAGTTACTGAACCAGTGTCTTTATATGTAGAAGAAAAGCTTAAAATGGTTCTAAAAGATGCATCTGTAGTTCTAAGAGACACAAAGCAATTTTTGTATACTTTGTCTAATTATTTGAACCTTGATTCTGCTAACCCCTGTTATCTGTTATGTACTTTAAATGGAAAAACCCTATATACGGTCATACCTAATTCTTATGGTATAGCAGCAGTCAGAACTTATTTACGAATAAGAGCAGCTATGGAGAAGAAGTTATTCAAACTATTTGCATGCTCCTGGAAATAATCTTGGAAATCAACATCTTTGTCTATAATGATAAGATTTTTTGGTAGAAATAGGGGGTAGCAATGGGTAGTCCCTGTGCCAACATTTATGCAAACCTAGTGTTGGCTAACTGGGAAGAACATTTCATACTTGCTCCTGTAAATGCATTTCATCCACAGATTGCAGACTACAAAAGATTTGTTTATGATATAGTTCTGTTATGGAGAGACACACATGTGCAACTGACTTGTTTTGTAACATATTTGGAGGTGACCACTGCTTTTCTTAAGTTCATGATGCAAGCTTCTTATAATGAAATTGATTTCTTGGATGTGCACGCTTCTGTAGATCAGGATAATAAATATGCCACCAAGATACAGTGGAAAGCCTGCTGGAAGAATACACTTTTGCACAGAACTAATATGCATACTGGCTAAGTTTATCATAATGTAATGAAAGGCCAGTTAGTCAGGACTTCTCATTTGCATACATCAGATAAAGAGTTTTAAGGGTGTCTGATGAACTTGCACAGCAATTTTTAGCTAGAAGTTATAAGGTGAATGAAGTGACTAATGTGATGATGGATAGAAATGAAATGTGATCAACTAGAGGTGCACTGTATTTTTCTAAAGATCATTGGGACAACAATAATACATTATTTCCTACTAAAAGTAAATTTGATAAGACTGGTGTTGTCCTAACTTATACTGAAACTAAATTTGCAACACAACTCAGTTTATCCATTGGTAAATACATCATCCATAATGTGTGTGAAGTATGTTAATCATAGCAATGATCATACTTGATTTATACTACACATGCATATGTATAATCTTCAGAACAGTTTTTGGGAAAAAAGTATGACTCAACAAAAAAGATAAGTTGTTGTGTAGTACAGTATGTCATGTAATGCGTGTGGTGCCTTCTTCAATGTATTTTACTCAGCACATACAAATCAAAGCATAGGAGATTGATTTACAACAATAAATTCTACATATATCTCCAGTAATATATCAACTAAAAGTTGAACGCATAGAAGCTTGCCATAATTCAATCTCCACTCAGGTTGAAGTTGTTATACCTCAATTTACAGGCTCAAAATGTTATGTCTTCTATGTCAATAATAGTTAATAAACACAATTAGCAGTTTAGGCTTCATTTCAGTCATGGGTTTAATTTCCAAGTACTATCAGTCAACTTTTGTATAATGTATGTCACAATAACCTATTATGTCCCAATTTATATAATTGTATCTCTTACTAATAGTAATTATCACCAACAAAATACATTATGTCATGTCTTATTCATGTGCGATAAGACTGCATGCACGATTGCCATCTACTGTAACAGAGAACTTGACTAGAAGTGACAATGTATCCTTTGAAAGGTAATTCACATATCATAATCCAAAAGCATTTGAGTATTTCGGAGTGGAACATGTGTCAATACACTGAGCATCACACATATCCAAGTATCTCTGACATATTTCACACCTGTAGTGTAGTATGAAGGAATCTTAACTTGAGTTCTCTACAAGGCCATTTTTTTGCTTTGTATTGAGCAAATGCAACTGGCAATGTAGTAATTCACTGTGCACAGGCTCCTACATTGGAGATCTGAATTGGGAAACAATTCTGTGCCACATTTCAAGTTATCCTCCAGAAGACATGACACGCGAAGGTGAGGGTGCTGCTCCATTTAGAACTCAAAAGTTGTGTCAAGAAGAGTCTAGGATCTTTGTAGTACTTGTAAAGTGCTACAGATGTAGGCTTTTACAGAAGGATTATACTGGGTCTCAGTCCAAGACTAAGGCTTGGAATGACTTAGCCAAAGCTGTCACCACTGCACCTGGCATTCCACACGCCGGATAATAACATTATTACCATTATTGTGACATGAAGATGCAGAATCAGGACATCCTGAGGTGATGGGAGGCAGAGTTTAGAATTGTTGACACTCCTGAGTTGTGTAGTATACTAACCCATTACCAACCAACACTATCATGGACTGACAAGAAAATACACTTTTCCAATTTGCTTTTTTTCCCTGTTTTCAGCTTTGTACAACTGCTGAAGACATAGCTAGGAATAAGGAGGCATGTAAGTAACAACTGGAATGCTGCAGATATGGAATGGGTAAGTATTGCTCAGGTATGTATTCAACCAAGATAATAATATATCTGAAATTGTGTTAATTATACTGAATTTCAGGGCATTAGTCCAGATGTGCTTGGAATACACAAAACTCAGTAGAACTACTTTGACTATAGGTCAGGCATGCACGCCTGCTGGAAT
This sequence comes from Protopterus annectens, assembly GCF_019279795.1. Lineage (NCBI taxonomy): Eukaryota > Metazoa > Chordata > Ceratodontiformes > Protopteridae > Protopterus > Protopterus annectens. The sequence continues at coordinate 325,838,840 of NC_056733.1, forward strand.
AACTCTTGATGCTTGTTTTATGCAACATGTTAATCAAGTTAGCTTTGTGTGGGTTCAATTCCAAGCATCAGCAATTAGGTTTTATGACACAATAATATATAAAATCTGTTTTTTGCAATCATTAAGTACCATTACACTTTCCATCTTTGTAAATTTATTTCTTTAATTAGAATGCATATATCATATTCTAAAGTCAACTAGATGTTTGCCTAATGTGTATAATGGCACTGAGATTGATGTATTCTGTAATGCATTTATTACATCACATTATATTAGGGTGTGGCAGGGTCTATACCATTTATCAAATGGCTATCCAGTGAATATCCATTTGTCAACCCCATTTTTATTGAAGCTACTCTTCATCAGAATGCAAATTTTAACTAGGGGAAATGAGTAGTTGGCCAACCAAGCCTCGGAAAAAAAACATAACACTTAAAACCTACCAAGCTGGGGGGCTATGCCCCCACACCACCCAATGTAGGGGGGCTGCACCCACCCTCAACTAAATATACCAATTCTGACAGTGCACTACAGTGGGGAAAATGGCAAATAACAGATGGTGGCCAACCGCTGATTTGTCCTTATTAAAATTCACCATTTGATGAAGAGCAGCTTCGATAAATAGGGGAACGATGAATGGCTATTTTTTGAATAGCCATTCAATAAAGTGATATAGACCTAGTGTGGCAGAGTTTACCATATATATGTAAAAATTTAGTTCTATTTGAAATATTAAAATTACATGGAATTGATTATATGTTATATATTCTCCCCTTCTCCACCCTAAATTTCTTATCTTTTTATTATTTTAATTTTAATTTTTTATTTTTATTTCTTTAGAAATGTTCCTGCTGCAGCTGAAATGACCATCAGTGTGGATAGCTAGACAGACCTCTATGGACTGAACCACCATACCTCCTCATGTGGCTGTCATGGCACCACCACAGGCAGCAGATACCCATTGCATATGGCTCCCAACTTCTCAGTTTTGCCTGCACAACTCCTGTACTACCTCCTTCAACTGTTTCAGTTTGCTTTGCCCCTGGGATGATGCAGTGGTACCCACTGGAAGTAGTACTAGTGAAGTTGGTGAGTTCATCACCCATTAGGACCTGACCGGGTTGATAGAGGATATTATGGAGAGAGGCCTCTTTGCCCATATTGGTACAGTAGTAAATATCCTGCCTCTAATTGCAAATTTGATGTCCCATCCAAAACTGTTTCGAGCATCTGTGATAGGAGACAGGGATGACAGTTCTGAGGGTGAAGACTAGATTCTCATTGCGTTCATCCTGGACATGGACGTGGCTGTGATGTCCTCTACCCGACCACGATCATGGTTTTCTCTAACTTTTTGTGTCCATCACCATTCCTGTCTGTTTTGTATGTCCTGTTTGTCCATGTCTGCTATACCTACCCTATCTACCTTACCTTCTTATTCCCCAACATTCTTCTTTGTAAAAAAAAAAAATGTGAATCTGTCCCAAAAAGTTATACCTGATTCACAGTTCTCCCCTTTGTCTATGTGTCTCTTTGACACACTTGATTTAGTCCAGTTGGCCATACAGCATTATTCAGCTGTTGTCACCCAGCCCAGATGTAGGTGACTATCCAAATTCATCAAATTCTTGTTACAAGTTAAATTTATATTGTGAAGAAGTGAATAGCTATGGGGCTCTCCCACCACCATCATGCAAATTCCTTTATTCTTCCACTTGTATCCTGCTCATATCTCTCAACCTGGAAACATCAAAAATCTGGATAAGGCCCATGAAAAATAGGTACAAATCTGTGTGCTGATTAACATAAAATTTGCATACATAATTATGTAACCTCACCCACTCCAATGGGATTGTGGGATGCCAACTTTCAAATGCAAACTGAAGAACAGACAGCCAAAATATGGCACCAGAGTCTCCCTACAGCCATTCCAATGTCCCATTACCTGGCTATTTTGCCCATTTACCATAAACACTAATCATTAGTGGACCGGTGTTCTGCTGTGGCAACCCCTAACCGGGAAAAGCCAAAAAGACAAACAAAACCATAAACACTAATGTGTGCATACTGCTTTACTAATACAATGATTATTTGGATTTTATTTTTGCATTTTACAGCCCAATGTACAAACACCTGTAGACATCTGCTAAACAAAATAACACTGTTTCACAACGAAAATAGACTTGTGATTAAAAGTTCTCTCTGTCCTTGAAACTCACATTCATTGAAACAGCATTGAAACCCAAACCACATTCAAAGAAAATGTATTTAACCAGTGGTGGATAAAGATTACCTTTGGGCTGTTTTCAAATCATTGACCCCTTGTACACAAAACAAGAAACATACATGTTTTCTTTGATACACCTTCCTGACTTTATTAAATTATATTCCTTGTATAATACAGCACACTTGTTAGACAGAGCACATTTTACATTTATTGTTGGAACATTTTCCAGTAGGCCATAGGCAATGAAACAAAATGTATGAGCCGATAATGACAAAACTGCCCAATTCAAAACATTTCCATCACAAAAGTCTACTTCCAGTGTCTCTACACCCACACTATAAATAAAATGACATTAGTGTAAGCTATAGGTATCGTACACAGCTTCTCACACTTATTTTTTTCAATTTCAGGGGTTTTTTTGGTGGGGGGGGGACAAAAGGCCAAAAACCAGGGACACATTTTAAACATTGCTTGTATAATTTTGAAAAGTTGCCAGAATAAAATGTTGTGTTACCTCCATGCATTTCACTGGCAAGTCTCAAACCCAGGACCCTGTACACTACAGATTCAGAGCAACATACCACTATGCCAAATCAGCAGTTACATGCAAGATAGGAAGACTGAAACTTAAATGGCGATCATTTAGTAAATTCAGTTCTCACTTCTCACTATAGCTCTCAACCTCTTTGAACAAAAACCTGGACAAAGCCAATAATGGGGGAATACACCCCCAAAATAAGGACACATTTAAAATACTGATCTTATAAACTTAGAAAATTGTTAGAAAAAAAGTTGTGTTACCATTTATTTTCTGAAGAATACGAAGTCTGAAATTCAAATGCCTGTCTCACACACACACACACACACACACACACACACACACACACACACACACACACACACACACACACACACACACACACACACACACACACACACACACAAAACCCCCTCCCTTACTCTGAAAATAATATATGCAGCAGCTTACTTCCACTCCAGGTGAGGTAAATAAATCCTTCCATTTCACCCAGGCAACTTCTGAGTAAGCTACCCAGTCCAAAGTCCAGACTCTCTGTGATAAAGCCTTCTCTCTTCTCTGCGTTTCACTCAGGCTGCTTCCGAGTACATAAACAGCCAGTCCAGACTCTGTGATACAAATTCTTCCTTCCATTTCACCCAGGCAGCTAAATAAAATAAATCCTTCTCACCCAGGTAGCTACATAAAAGAAATCCTTCTCTCCATTTCACCCAGGCAGCACAGCCAGTCCAGATGAAGTTCTAAATAAATCATCCAGAGCCTTTCCGCTTGCAAAAGCATTTGAAACTGGCTGGAAACCCGGAAATATGTCCACTGTGAGCTCAATTCTGACAGGCTGGTAGCCCTGATGACCTGATGCCATTGCATACGAGAAGATGTCAGCTAAGGCACAAAAAACAAAGCAGAAAAATTAAAAAATAAAGGAAAATAGAGAAAAAAAATCAGAAATGAAGGGGTTCAACTCAGGAATCAGCTAATGATCACATCTATCAATGTAGATTTAAATTTGAGGAGTTTGAATCCATCTGGTCTTAAATGCAAGAATAACCATTTCATGTTACATTTCCCACATTAATTTATGCCTACTTCTGTTATTTCACCAGCAGTAGCATGCTTGTTCCCTTACGTGAGTCATTATTGTCCCAACATGCTTATAACTTTCCGTCAATAAGTGCAAGACATTTGGCCAAATAAAGAATTTATTGGGTAACAATTATACAGCCATAGGCTCAATGTAAAACTATTGCTGCTATACACACAGAAGGTTGTGGAATTAATTAGTTAGAATTGCCATGCACCTCATGAAATATTTGAAGTGATATGTAGAAGTATGTTATCATGTGGTGACTGCAGCACTGTGATCTGTTCACACACACACACACACACACACACACACACACACACACACACACACATATACACAATTGTATAAGGATCAGTACAGAAAACTCAATCATGGCAATAGTACAAAAGTGTGACATAAGAAAGTTGTGTAGAACAAAGGATCATTTGTTGTTAAATAAAGCCATTATGAAGAATTGTAAAATGGAGAACAATCTAAGTATGGCATGGCTAGATTACAAAACACATTCAAAAGTATGCCATATTCATCGATAAAGGAGTGCTTACAGATATATAAGATAAAATCTATATTGATCAAGTACAGTGCAGTGACCATGAAACAGTGGCAAACCATTTTGCAACTAAGCCATGATAAAGGACAAATTATTATCCAAGGGATAAAAATTCAAAGGATATTCCAGGATGACTCTTTGTCACTGTTGTTCTTTTGTGTTGCCCTCAACCCATTAAGGTTTCTACTTAGATTAAATCATGGTTACAGTTTGTCTCATAGAAAATAACATGTAAGAAATTCTCAACTTCTTTTTGTAGATGATTTAAAACTGTATAGTTCATCAGATGAAGAGCTGATAGCATCTGAAAGCATGACTGCAAGTGGTCAAAACTTTCTCAGATGATAGAAGAATGTCATTTGGTCTTGATAAATGTGCAAAAGCAACATTTAAAGCAGGAAAGGTACAGCACAAGAAAATATAAATCTGTGACAGGAATGTGATACAATGGAACTGGAGCAGGAGGGAGTGTATAAATATTTGGGAAATGATGCAGGATTGACAATGAATCATGGAAAAATGCAAACAAAGCTCATTGATGAATATGTTAGAAAACAACCCTGATCTCTAGGAACAAAGTCCAATCTATAAATCAATTTACTCTTCCTGTTCTAACTTACTGTTTGAGATGATTGACTATCCCCAAAATGTATTGTATAGGTTAGACAGGAAAACAAGAAAATGCTTCACACTTATCAAATGATATAAAAATCAGTGCATGCCAATATTATGTATGCCTCATTCCAAAGGAGATATTGGCCTCCTCAAAACTGATTACATGTATAGATCTGCATTCAAAGGACTACATAAATATCTGCTAACTTCAACAAATCCAAACAAAGTAAACATTTTAAAACATGAAGAGAACAAGTCTAAGATAACTTTCCTGCTTAAGTTAGTATAAACTTATAGGTGTCATGTGGGAATGGAAATCAAACCAGAAGTAAATAAAACCAGGCAGCAACTCAACTGAACATGCCAAATACATTAAAAAGAAAGGATACAAGGATAAGGATCAGATGAGAAGGAAAGAAATGTAGAAAAGGCATAAATATAGTTGCAAGTACAGTAAACTCCTGAAACAACCACACATCAACCAGGATCTGATGTAGGAATGTTTAACAAGAGGTGAATTTAAACCAAAAGATGAAAGGTTAATATTGGCAGCCTGGGACAGTGGGCTATGTACACATTTGTTTGCAAAGTCCATTGAACACGCGTTAGAAATAGTAAAATGCAGGTTCTGTAAAACAGAACTAGAAATGGATGCACATCTTGTTGGGGTCTATATTAGATGACTTGAACTTTCAAAAGTTTGACTGTCATATGGTCAACATCATATAATTGAATTTTTAAAAGTTTGAACATTTTAACGGAGATCTCCATACAGCATGGAATGGGAAGATTTCCTTTTTCTGCACTGTAGTATGATCTCGGAGTTGGTATATTTAAAGAGTGGGGGGGTGTGGGGGTGCAGGAGTGCTTGCCTCCCTGCTTAAAATGTTCAGGTAGGTTATTTGTGTAATTTATTTTTTTTATTAGATTTTCAAACTTTTAAAAGTTCGATCATATGGTGTCGACCATATGACAGTCGAACTTTTGAAAGTGTGATTATCTAATGATAGAGGACCTGTATACTGAAAGGCATAATAATGTGGCCAGGCTCTTGCACTGGGGATTGTGCAAACATTACAATACTGATGTAGCTGACAAGCGTTGGCAACATAAGCCAAAAAGCACTATACAAAATTATTATGTTTATATCACACGGTATCTCCCATTACCAACAGTTCAAAGAACAGATGTAAAAATACCAGATACAGAAGTCCATAAAAAGAAGACAAAATTAGCATTGATGATTGAAATTGCTACACCCAGTGATTGCAGTGTCTTACATACATAGAGATGCAGAGTCATAAAATACCGGGATTTGCAGACAGAAACAAGGGCAACATGGAAGGATACCCAGACAGTTCCAATACTAGCTGGAGCATTGGGTGTCATAAAATATAGTCACATTTAGATACTGATACATTTAACTCCATATGAATTACAGAAGGAGTCAATTCTGTTGTCATTGCAGGTGCTGCAAAAAACACTTTTGGCTAACATCAAAGATTTAAACAGTACTAAATTCACAAACATTAATCATACTTTGAATTAGGAATGGGTATTAGAAACCCAAAAGACTTGGAAAAATTAAACCAATGCAAACAGTGCACCATCACTTCAAAATGTGGACAGTCACCACATATGAGGATAGCCTAAATATGCACCTGTATTATCCATATAATGAATAATTTACTGAAATGATTCAGTCACTTGTGTAAATAATGACAGAGAAAACATGATATACATATGTTCTGACCTGACTCAGAAACAGAACTGTCTATAGGTACTACCCTGATTTGTGCAAAACTTGTAATGGAGCACCGTAGACCACTGTTAACACTATTCTAAGCTCAAATCAAAAATAATTATTCATACACTGATACTATGCCATTGTTTATGGAAATTATCTTGTTAGCAGTACACTTTTGGAAGTGATTTTGATCACATAAAAATCTGTCTGTGGCTTATATCATTTGTGCATGTTTGAATGGCTTCTTGTAGTCACTATAAGATGAGTTAACTGTGATGTTGTCTAAACACTGTTGTGTTGGACTCCCACATATTATGCTTGCCAGTTATGTACAATGGCATGGAACCTTTGGACACATACTTCCTATGTAGTATTAATCACTGTACATACCTATGTTTGACTTACATGTTTTGTATTTACATTGCACATAATCCACTGCACAAGCATGAGGAATATATATAGGAATGGTTTCAAACACAGCTATGAAGTTAAACATTAACAGTGGGAGATGGCTCTCTGAACACTTTCAGTACATTTTAGCGACACACCCACACACACACACACACACACACACACACACACACACACACACACACACACACACACACACACACACACACACACACACACACTTTGCCAATACATGGTGATATCATCCTTACAAATGCACTCTGTGTCACACTTGTCATTAAACATATTGTGTGGTATTTGCAATTAATGTTATGTCCTCAACTTTATGATCTTAGTTAGGTGGATGGTTCTAATACAGACATTAATCCATATACTCAGTTGTATAAGTGTGTTTGTGACTCCACGTGGAGGTAAGAATGCCATCACCCACACATCTGATCTGTAGCTGGAGATGGCTCTTACAATACTTTCTTTCTCATTTAGGCCAGACAACTGCTTTGTTAACATTGATGAGACCATTTGTTGAAATACACTATATCTCCCCCTTGTAGTAAGACTTCTCCTGTGGTGTCAGGGAATGATACAGTGCTCTCTAGCTTGTAAAGTTAGTGAGACATGAGTTTGACACTATTATTCTCTTAATATTTTCTGAGTGTGTGCGTGTGTGTGTGTGTGTGTGTGTGTGTGTGTGTGTGTGTGTGTGTGTGTGTGTGTGTGTGTGTGCTTCTACAGTCACAGGAATGACCAAATTATCCAATATGCGGTTATGTACAGATAACATCTTGTGAGATATTGACACAGAAAACTCACAATACTCATGCAATCAATTTTAAGACATTCATATCTCTTGCAACAGTATGATGATGTCACACCTCCAAATATACTCTGTCTCACAGCTGTAGTAAGACTTCTTCTGTGGTGCATGCAGCCAATGCAATATCCTGTAGCTCGTGCACTTACATAGGTAGATGTTCAAAATCAGCAATGACTGAGTAGTATGAATGTGTATGACTCTAGTGCTAGGGATGGCTGAGGTCCACCACAGCTGTAATGTGTAAAATTACATAAGAAGAGGGCTTCTCCACTGTTTTCTCTCCCTTTTAGCCCAAATAACTGTTTTGCACTACAATGATGATGTTATACCTTCAGGTATGTTCTGTCTCACAACTGTAGTAAGATTACACCCATGTTGTGTGTGCTGCTAATATAGATTTCTCTATATTGTATACTTACATATGCAGCTGTTCAAATCCAGACAAGGACAACATAATGTGAGTGTAGTGACATGAAGCAGTACCACATCCAACACTGCAGCAAAATATTTCTATATCTAATGTAGGCCTTTCAACACGCTGATGATTTTTCATGTCATTCAGATAGATGCTTTGCAATTCTTGTAGTGAGACTGCTCCTGTGGCACAGTTAGTACTGACCTCTACAGCATGTGTAATCAGATATACATTAGTTCAAATGTGTATATGCAAAACAATATTGATGGGCAAGAATGGTTTACACAGCAAACACTGATGTGGTTAAATTACGTTTTTGTGTACAGTCACATTTCTAACTCTTCTCAGTCTCTCACAATAATTTGTATTTGTTGCATGACCATTAAAAGCCTTTCTATGTTCACACTTTGAAGTGTGTTATTTCTGACACTTGCCCATTGCTGTCTCCTGTGACAGACAATTAACATACAACTCTTTTAGAGTGTGGGATATGATAGGCAGAATTTTGAATCTGGTAAGCTATGTCTGTCAGACAATTGTGCCAGGTGCCAGGAAGTAGTTGCATAGCCAAAGAATGGCAATATGTCACAGTAACAGGTACATCTTTTTTAGGCATCAAAATCTATGTTAGGGGAACCATAAACATTCCAAAAGGATACTGATATAATTCCTTTAAATGTATTCTTCATGACTTCCTCATGTGGCATCAATGGTGGATACAGCTCTCTCTGTAGTTTCACCTCTGGTATGTGTTCGAGTATAGAAAGAGGTAACTTCTCAGTATGTCAGACAGTGTTTACAGTCATTCTTTATTTCTCAAAGCATACTGATCTGAATTCTGGGACTTTAAGTAAATATGTGTGCATACTTATTATTATTATTTTCATAATACAGTGATTTAAACACAATAATGGCTTATTCATCATTTCTTGATGTGTGTCATGCTGCAAAGTTGTCACAAAGTTTGTTTGGACCAGTATTGTTATACTTTATTGTGGTGGAGCAGATGTTATTGTAGTCACTGATGTATTTTCTTATGGACTAGCTCAGTGTAATGAGGTAATAGGTGTAGGCCATTTAGCCCAATACACGTTGAAGAATCAATGTTCTTGTTATCTGTTCTTCTTTGTTAAAAGCTAACAGAAGTAGCCACTGGAAGGTTGACTTTGCCAATGTTCATGCAATGGAGTCATTGATCTATAAATGGAGGATAACAACATTCATGCCAGTGTACACTTGCTGTATGTGAAATGTGACTATTCAACAGTTCACTTACTATTACACATTAATGTTTCACCTGCTAATGTTATGTACGGTCATATAGGTATTAATTTATTTATTTATTATTTATTTTACATTTGTTTACCGGGCTAGTCTAACTGGATATATGTCCATTTTCAGTAAAGGCCCGGGGAGAAAAGCTCCAAGCATAAGCAGTGACATATCATATAATTATATGCAAATAGCAAACAGAAATAAAAAGTTAAAACATTTTTTTTTTTTTACAGATGTACAGACATTATAATTTATATCTAGTACAGTGGAGGATAGCATATTTAAAATAAGAAAACTCTATTAAAGTACTAGGAAGGAAATTTTGTTAAACACTCGTTAGAGGCAAGGTTGCTGGTTAACCCAGGTAAACGTAAAAGTACAATGGAGTAGAAAAGTCTAGGGAGAGTGAGATGGGCATTTAGATATTAGTCAGGGTTAGAGCAGGGACATAGCCAGTGTGTAGTAAGGTATTCTTTAAGGTATTTTTGAAAAGCAGTGTGGAAGAAAGAGATGTGAGTTCCTTTGGAAGCATGTTCCAGGTTTTTCCCACTGTGTTAGTGAATAGTGACTCCCCTGCCTGGTTGTTTGATTTAATAGTGGAAACTAGAAGCTTATTAGCTGAGCGTAGCGTTGGCAGATTTTTATACGGGGTAATCAGATTAGTGAGAATTGGGGTATTCTTGGGGTGGTAAAGGATCTTTTGGGTGATGGTGTATTGTTGATAAAGTAGGTGGTTCTACAGTTCTAACCATCCTAGTTGTTTAAGGTTGAGGCAGTGGTGGGTTCTGAAAGGGGTACCAGTGGCAAATCTAGCAATGTTGTTATAGCTAGTTGCAAGTTTGCTAAGGTTGCTTTTAGATAGATTGGTATAAATGGCAGAAGCATAGAACAGGGTAGAAATAAGGTGGGTCTAGGCTATAGTAGTTCTAGCTCCTGGTGTAAGGAACGGTTTGATTCTATAAAGGAAGCCAAGTTTTCTGTTGACAGATTTTATATTAGTATTAATATGATCATCATAGCTAAGGTTGTGGTCTATTGTAATTCCTAGGAGTCGGGATGTAGTGTCTGGAGTTATGATAGTTCCATGTTGGAGGTTACTGTGAAGTGAAATTGTGCAGACTTTTGAGTAGGAGCAAAAAGCAATAATTTTGTTTTTTGGAGTTAAGAAGGAGGCAATGTGTTTAACAAGGCTTACGTCAGGGACTAATATGATGAACAACATGATGCTATACTGCATTTACTTATGTTCTTTGATAAAACTTTTGTATTTCAACACGTATAGTATGCTAGTTACAGCAAGAAGGACACATATAAGATTATTGATTATAGGAATCATACCCAATTAATTAAAACATGGCAGTTGATGTCATTATACAATGCAGCTGGCATGTAAGTTTGTCTGTTCTAAGTCTTGTATAGACTACTTATCTATCTGTGTTATGTAAATCACACATACTTATATTGTATTCATAGTGATATACTGACAGCCTACACACCCAACCCAGTTGAAAAGGGACTGAGTACACATGAGTTTTGCCTTGATTTATGTGTATGTGATTATATGTCACATGGCCATACCCCTCATTTTGCAAGCTTGTACATGTCACATCTGCTATAATGAGACAACTATAAGTATGGATAGAAGAACAGTACTCAGTTTATATGCTGGTGAAAGTGAAGTGCAGTGCAGCATGTATGAACAGTTACACTTTCCACAATTCGCAGCATGCAGGTTGCTGCCATAAATGCTTTTTTTCCTGACTTAATCCTATTATTGGAATAATTTTGCAGGTGCCTGTGATTGCCTTCAGTATTTTCCCATTGTTACAGGCATGTACATTGCCATTACAATGTTGTTATTGTTTCATTCATATGCATAAATCAATGATGGGGTTACAATTTTTGAATCTGTATGTATGTTCTAGCATCAGTCATGTGTATGTATATTATTTCCTTTCATTGCTCTCAGGGTATACATGACAGTGGCAGTGCATGTCCATATTTCTGCACCACAGGTAATGACAGGCATATTCAATGTATTCCTGTAAGTAAATATTGTTCTGAGCATGTCTCAAAAAAATTTAGTGGAAACAATACATACTTTTTTATAACTGTCTAAACTATTGTAAAATATACATTCCTGTACACCACATTCCTCACACTTTTAGCAGTAACATAGTTTATTTATGTTTACAAGTGCCAACAAGCAACAATAATAGCCCCTTTGTAAAGTGCATAGTGCAGCAGTTTGAGAGATGGGTACATGTTTTAAATGTTAGGTGGATGGTGTTGGTGACAGCAAAATGTAAACACATGTACCTTTCTGGATATACACCTTATGTGCACTACTTGCAGTATATTCAATATCCTCTTTATATCTGCTTTCCATTACAACTGGATTATCTCTTATCTCCACGTTAAGATCATTTTACATGTTTCACATTTATTCCCTTTGTTACACCATAGAAGTGTCCTTCCCACATCCTTTTGTCAACTTTTCCTTTATATTATGTAGATGTATCCCTAAGTGAAGATGATTACTTCCATAGTTATCAATAACTGAAATTAGTGGTGTTTTTACATTAATTTGTAGATATATGAATAGCTGTTCCTCATTATGCTCCCCTGCCTCTTAATTATATACTTCATGCTGCCCTTGCCTTGTATTGTGCCTTATGCACACGCTTGCTTACTGTGGTGGAAATTATTTAAGTCCTGTTGTTTATATTGTGTGCTTGAGCAAATCTGCTCCTCAACATGGCTGCTAGCAGCTCTTCTGGCCATGAATAGGTACAACCTGATGTGTACGGTTTCTTAGTGGCTTGTATATTTGATGAGCACTGCTGCTTGTTGCTCTAACATGACCAAACCGTGTAGCCTTAGTACAACACATACACACTTATTAATGAATACCAAGGGCATTGTATAAATAGACAAAGCAAGAGAAAAAAAGTTTTCTTTCCTGCTGTAAAGAGAAAGACCAAACATACTAGTAGAGAAACTATACCCAGTATGCCCAGTAGGAGACCCACTCAATAAGTAAATAAAAACAACAGCTAATTTATTAAAGGAAATCTCACATACACTTAATTTTTATCTCATTTTAGACTTGGCAGCTTTCATAACTGCATAGAAAAATTATTTTAAATGAATTCCATTAACGGCATTTAAGTTTAGAACGGAAAACTTCCTTGTCATTTTTGAACACCTCAACTGATTAGTTCCTGTATAGCTGTTTTGATTATTTTTGTTTAGAGATAATAAGACACCGAAACAGTTTTAAAACAGCAGATGAATATGGGTAAGCAGGACATATCTGCAAATGATTAAGCAGCATTCTCTCAAATGATGAGACAGTTATGTTTGCAGAAGTCCAAGGGTTGGTTTGCATGACATGCAAGGGATCAAAGAGACATTGCATGGTTTATCGTGTGTCATGCATACAAATGAGCTTTCAGCTTAATAACCTCAAATGGAAATACAGAAAACAGAACTTGCATGAGACAATTATATGGCAAGGTTTTACTATAAATGTGTTGGGTATCTTATGAGGTAAATGGCAGAACAGATTTTCATCAAATGCATAAATGCATACAAATTAAATATCATAGCCTGATGTGGACTGTCAAAATTGAAAAATACAATAACATTAAATCATAGAGGAAGAATACCTGAGCAAATCCAGGTATAGGAAATTCAATGACTGATGTGTGCAATATCACATATAATTCTTTGAATACAAGACTAGTACTTTCTCTCTTTTATGACAATGATAATTTTGTTTCATGTAAAGAGTTTATGACCACTTTTGCTGTGGAACAGAATCTAGAAGCTTTATATATATAGATATATGGTCTTCTTACTTTTCAGGATTATTTACATGCTATGGTCCAAGTGTCAGCTTTTGACATCTTAAAAGGGTAGCTTATGCATGTCACTTTCATTATAAAGTACTGCACCTTTGCAGCATGCGCATTTAGGGCAGATTCCAAGAAAGAAATGTTAGCCTTGCTAAGTATGTACTTGGATACGATCTGCAGTATGTAGCAAATAAGGAAACACCAGGAATTTTGAAATGCCTACAACCAAAAGCAATTAATACTAATCTGTGAAATAAACTTTTACTCATCTAAGTTTGCATATTTAAATCGGCCTTTCGTAAGGGACTATGCTAAACTGCTATCAAAAGTTGGTACAATGCTTGGAAACTCGCCACTCTACCTGCATTTCTGCTTTGATGTCTTAAAATTGAAGGGGTCATCCTGCTAAGTTAAGCTTTGCTGTACATACTAAAGATCAGATCAGCTACTGCAAAGAATCACCATTTGAACAGTGAATGCTGCTGTCTCTGATGTATGTCTTACTCAGATCAGTTACAGTAAAAATCCACACATGCGACTTTGGTCTTAGGTGCACAAGTGTCAGACCTGTTCCATGCTAATTGCCATTTTTTCTGGTCTAGCCATCTATTGCAAAGGTAGGAATGCTGTAGAAAGCACAATCCACATTGTTTTACACTTGCAAAGAACATTTTTCCCATCCCATGTTCTTCATTGCATGTTAATCTGAATTTCTGAGTTAATATAAGAAACCACACAATGCTCATTATTTTATGAAAGGTCAGCATCTAACATACAGCTAGTTTAAATAACTAAGCTCACACAATGCCCCCCCACCCCAGGCTCTCTCACACACACACACACACACACACACACACACACACACACACACACACACACACACACACACACACACACACACACACACACGTACTTAGAGATGCGAATTAGGACTTCAGTCTGCTACATTTCCTTGTTCTTGAACTCATGCTTAGAAGTTTCTGTCTTTGCATTGCATTAAGTAAAACAGAACATAGTCTTTGGATCCAAATGTTTTAATTCTGTTATAGTAACTACACTGACATGCAAAAATATTATGTTCTTGAACTTTTTAATCATTTGTTGAAGGAAAGAATATGAAGGATAGATTTGACATTGTAGTAACATTTTTAATCTTTCTAAAAAGCATTTTATATTCAGCAGCAAGAAACATGTGACTGTTATCCCAGTCATCAAAATGGGTTTGACCTTTTATTTTTTAAATTCTAGTGGCCTGATGCTTCCTTCTCTTATCTGTCTTCTCTTACGAGGCTGGCTTCATCTTTAGTGCACAGTAGTTTCCTTTTGCTGCCCTCAAGAATTGAAATGTTCCTTCACTATTCCTGTCACGTGCCTCTAAGGCTACACAGCTATACTCTGTTATCAGTAGCAGGCACTTGGTGCATTGTGGGATATCTCTGACTAGGTGCTGTCTTTTCAAGAGCTGTCTCATGAAGTCAAGCGCTGGGCAAGTGACCTCCTTGACCTTGCTTTTCTTCTAGGCTTTTTGCTGAATAAAAATGAAAGAATAACCAATGGTAACTCCCTTGGGAAAACCTCCTTGAGATTGTTCTGTAGAACAGTAATGAAAGACATTGTGGTGCTGTGCAAAGTTGTCCCAGAGAATGAAACAAGGAATTTAAGCTTTTCTTCCCAGACTAAAGGCTGTGTATCAGCAATATGTTAAGAGAAGAAAAGCCTTAGAGTTTGTCTTTATATTGCATCTCTGAAGCTGTCAGTTTTGACCTACCGAGTTGCAATAAAATAATTCTGTCTCTGAAGAAAACTAACTTGCGACACTAAGCAGAGATACTGACCTTTGTCTACCCATCTTTTTCTTATGAGTTTACAATCTCAGCTCTGGTGAAACAACTGTTACTAAAGATTCAGCTGCTAGCAAAGTACAGCAGTGTTACATACGTGGATGTATTTTTGGGCACACCATGGCAAGGGTATAAGGAAACAATAGCATTTGGGAGGCCTGCAGTATTCACTCCCATAAAAAGTCAAATAAGTTACTATATTCTGTCTAACACTATTCCCATAAAAATTAAACTGTATCTTTTCTCTAGAAAAATAAAATATCACAATTCATAATAATAACTGTTGCAGTGTACTCAAAGCAGTAGAGTAAAAACACAAAATAGCTCAAAATTTTGTGATACTGTGACATACAAAATAAACTATATTGTAGCAATGCAACTGTTGCAAAATTAAAGCATTTCACTACAGATTTATACCTGGCACAGACAGATTATTGATTATTTCATACATTTTGTTATCAAATAAGGGCTGTAGCTCACAACAAGTGGAGAGGACTGCAAATTACTTAGATATCATTTTTTGAAATGTACAAGTATATATCAAAAGAAACATGGCTTACAGAGCTTACAGATAATATCACATACCTTTCTTTTGATTTAATCATGTGAGGTGCCAGCAACATAGAAGACTGAGTCTTTGATTATAATGATGTTATATGTTTGAGAAATGGATTCATGAAAGTCCCACAAATCCATTTATTTATGTATCTGTCTTTGTTTACTGGAAAAGTCCGATTGGGTAATATGCATTTTCAGCAGAGGCCAGGGGAGAAAAGCTCCATTTGCCTTCATTGCATTATACTAAGTTCCAGTTAAATGCAGAGTAGTTATATTTCTATTTAGATGTATACACATGCAATAGTTACAGTTATGCTTTCTAAGATTTTACAGAGGTAGAAGTTCTTAAAGAGAAAGCCCACATGAAACTTATTGGATTGTACAGGCAGCAGTTATGTATAAAATGTGTTTTGTCATTTCAGTGAGAGGTTGAGTATTCTGTTTAAGGAGAGTATTTGGAGAGCATTGTATGGTGAGCACAAAATCTTAACCTAGTAATGTGCATGTGAAGGACCAGAACTGGTTAAGCTGTTTTCTAAACAGTAGTTTAAAACTATTGAGTTTGTTGGAGAGTTTTCTTTGTGTGGAGATACTATAACAGAGTTTAGCAATGTACTGGGAATACAATGAATCTCCTGCAGCATTATTTGATTTATTTGTGAGTAATAAGAATGTGTTACTAGAACAGAGGTCCCTTGCTGGACAGTAAGGCAGTAATACATTTTGTAATGCATGGCATTTTTCTGGATGATGAATGAGTTTGTGTCCTGTAGTTAGTTGTGAATATGCTATGTAGTTGTATAGTTCAAACCAATTTAATTGCTTTAAGCTATGACAATGGTGGATCCTATGAGGGAGATTGGTGGCAAATTTAATTATTTTATTGTAGCAGAAGGCAAGTTTCATTCTTTCAGTATTGTTTAAGTTTGTTAGGACAGGAGCGGTGTATAAGATAGTTAGCAATAATAAAGTGGTGGCTAGAGTTTTTCTTGCAGTATAAAGAACATGGTTTAAAGTGCATTGTAGAGAATTAAGATTCAAGATCTAGTCATAATTCTTTGTAATACATGCGGAATTTTAGCTGCCACTGTATATTACCAGTTAAAAAAACAAAAACATGCCAGAGCAAAGTGCTTCTTTTTAACACTGTTGGTCAGTATAAGATGTACTTTGCTTTTGTCTGTCTTTTCTATGATAGAGAGAGAGAGGAGAGAATTGCAGCTTTTAATGTTGCTATCGCTTGTCTGAAGCAATATCATAGTGAATCTTATATGTGTGTAGACATAAGGTTATAGCAATTTTAATAGTGATGCTCATAGGTAAGAATCTTGCTATAATATATAGCTAGGTTCTTTTTCCTATAAACTTCATTATGACATAATTATTTATCTCTGGCTTTCAGACCATAGTCTTAATACTCTATAATGTAGTGCATGCAGGTTATTTTAGAGTCTACATCTGTTATCACACTATTCTGAATTCACTTTTTTCAGCTGTTAGCAATGTATGTTGTACCATTGTTCCTAGAATTTTCTGTATAACTGTAAAATGTCTAGTGCATTGAGAATGTAGTTGGATATGTTCACTATCCTTGGAGCCTTCCTTTAGAAAATAAATGTATATAAATGTATATGTGTTTATCTGTGTATATGTGTATGTGTATATATGGGAGCCATTTATAATCTTGAAATACTGAAATGTCAAATTTCAGTTTCTCGAGACTATAACCCCAAATGTTTAAAATAGCGAAGGTTCATAATCATGAATTTGAATATCTCGAATTTGCAGTTATGGCCTTACGCTACGTGATGTCTGGGATTATGTGTTTATGGTGCATGGTGCCATGTGTGGCTCTAGGTGTTTTGTCAGGTAAGTGAATGTTTTGTAAGGGATTTGAGTAAGGATTAGAGTGTGTTTGAGTGTGCTGATATGTTTGATGTGTGTGTGAGGGACTGGAGAATGTGCGTGTGTGAATTTGCTTTTGTTTCCTGTTTGTGCGATCTCGGAGTTAGTATATATATATATATATATATATATATATATATATATATATATATATAAGTAAGGGGGGTGCAGGGGGGCTTGCCTCCTGCTTATGTATGTATGAGTTGTGTATGTGTGTAGTTTTTGTTTGTTTATGTTGTGATGTGGGTGCTGTGGTGTATGTATGGTGTAGTGCATGTGTTTTTTTCAGTGTTTTGAATTTCACGGTTTTGGGATTGGGTTTTGTAGTTTTGGTGTTTTGTGGATTCCGTTTCATAGTTTCTAAATACTGCAATTCAATGTTTCAGTATTTCAAGATTATGAAGTGAATATATATATATATATATATATATATATATATATATATATATATATATATATATATATATATATATATATATATATATATATATATATATATAAATATAAATAGATAAAGATATAGATATATAGATAAATATAGATATAGACATAGGACAGCTGATAAAATGACTGCAAAACTGACAACAAGTGCATCGACGTCGAAACACTTAATGCTGACACATTCTGTGCATGCTCCAGGGGTTACATAGGATGAGCTAAGTGTTTTTACAGAGGGCAAACTCCCCTTGATCTCCTACACCCTTACTAATTATACATAGTAACTCTGAGATTACATAATCCCCAGGGAAAAGGATTAATCTCTTCTGGGATTGTGAATCCTATTGACCATCTATATCAGTTGACCAAATAATGTCGTTGACACACATGTCAATGTTGTGGACATTCTATCAGCTGCCCTATACGTACACACATGTACACACATGTACACACATGTACACACACACACACACACACACACACACACACACACACACACACACACACACAAACACACACACACACACATATATATATATATATATATATATATATATATATATATATATATATATATATAGACATACATTCACATATATTGATATATATGCCCATGCATACACAAATACATGCACGTACACACACAATGTGTATGTATATACATATAATGCCTAGTATTATCATTCTGCAATAAAATGATAATGACATGTAAGACAAAGGCATGGGGAGCATATCTCAGTGTGAAAATAAAGCTTTGGAATGTATTGGAAAGAATATATAGAATACACAGAAGGTATCCCTTAAATGATCAAAGTGGTTTATATAATACATGGGAAAACTTTGTTAAGGGACAGAAATGATCAAATTAGATGGTGAGTCTGCTTCTGTGAGTATGTCAAAAACATTTTGTTGCTTTGGTGGTGAAAACAAAACAGCATATGAGCACTTGATACACAGCATATGTCAATGCCACAAGGTAGAAGGAACAGCTCAAAGAAATAACTAAAATATATCAAAGTATGTTTACTATCAAAACATCGAACATCAGAATGTAAACCTGTCAAAAATGTGCTTTACATGTTCGATGTTTGGAATACTCAGTAGGCGGAAATATTGCACACTAATTCAGGCGAAGTCGAAATTGACTTCTGCAGTCCCCTTTGCAGCAGTCCGTACAGCGCAGATCCATACTGCACAGTGCTAACAGTCATGTTTCTGTGCCCACTCACACCCCCATGCCACTTATATATATCAACTCCGAGATCAATATGCACTGTCCCGCGATCTCACTATGAAACATCACCAATGTATGCATCGCCTGCCATACTACATATGACCCAGAATGTCATTTTCGACTGCATTGGATCAAATGCCATTATGTACTCGGAAATCTGTATTCGACATTTCCACCATCAACTAATGGGTCTTCTGCATTCGGAATACCGGACATGTAAGTTTCACACAAGGCACATTCAAGATACTGATAGCAAACCATCAATTTACTAAAAAAAAAAAAAAAATTGAATAAATAAAAGTGAAATACTGAAAAGGTTCATATCAATGAATCAAGATAAAGAAAAGAAAAAAACATAGAGTCTGACCTTATTGTAGCCAGATCAAAAAAAAAATCAGTAAATAAACTTCACATTCTGTCAGAGGAGCCGCTGCTGATACAGAACTGAAATAAACAAAATGAGTAAAGCACAGTTGAAAGATTAACTCCTAATTAATAAATGTAATAAAAATAAAATGCCATATATTATAATGAATAAGACACATTTTAAAATGTTTTCCAGGAAATTCTGCTTTGAGAACTGTTTTATGAATAGTTATCACCTTTTCTCTGGAGGTCTCGATTACTTTTACAGAGGGCAGTGGGGTGGAATAATGGTTAAGGTCTTACATGCCCAAATACAAGATACAGGGTTTGATTCTGATCCCTGGCTGTTGGCTAGATTTATAATAGTCTACAAGAAAGTAACCTAATATTTATGAATAGCTGTCTAGCTATCATTTCATGGTAAAACTTGTTATGATAGCATTTATTCTCTGTATTCATAAGGACTGAAGCACAAAGTATAGCAGGTACTTCGGGTAAATTGTAAATATATAGGGTTAGATTCCAAAAAAGTTTATCTAAGTCTGTCCTGTTTCCGAAAGATGTAGAGACTTACTTCTGTGTAAGGCTTATCTATAAACAGGCTCACACTAGGGACCAGATTCCAAAAGATCTGCTGTCAGTGTAAGTGGTACTTTACACCTGGAACATGTCTTTTGGAATCAGACCCATTGTACAGTGCCACTTCATGTCATTTCAATTGCTTTGATACAAAAAACTTGTACTAATTTGTATATTTCAAGTAGTCTCACTGTTTGTATATAAGATGAACACCTGCCTGAGAGTCAAATCCATAGCAATTGCAGGGCAAAGAGATGCAAGTGACCTAGGAACATAAGGGGACATGATCATTGCAATGTGGTAGGCACAACTGTCTACTTTAATAGGTACATAGGTAAATATTAGGCTTATCAGTCTGTAGATTCTTACAAGCTCAACCAATAACCAGCTGTCAAAATCAAACCCTGGTCCGCGGTGGTTCAGCGGTAGCATTGTTACCTCACAGCAAGAGGTTCTCCTGTTCAATTCTCGGCTGGAGTGCATTCTGGTCAAGTGGCCTCCGAAAGACATGCGTGAATGGGTGTGCCTTCACTGAAGGTTGGGCATTGGGCTGGCAACTCAGCACCATAAAAATCGACTGCCAATCATTAGCGGACCGGAGTTCTGCTGTGGCAACCCCTAACAGGGAAAAGCCAAAAAGACAAACAACAAAACCTTGAATTTGTGAAGTTAAAAACGTACCCATTATGCCAACCTTTCTTTAAACAATCTAACATTCTGTAGACCATTTTACGTCTAGCCAATAACCAGAAGTCAGAACCAAACACCATACCTTGTATTTGTAAAGAAAATACCTTAATTATTATGCCAACCATACCACCATGAATAGCATTGTTCATTTAACCAGAATAACAATCTGTTTCTTTGAGTGAAGCAAGGAGTTATTATGTTCCTAAACAACAGCTTATCACTTAGGCTTAAGATAGTTTGTGGTTCAATGCCAGTCAGTTGTTTGTCTTTGTAGAGAAAAGCCCTTTGCTACAAATTAATGTAATTAAATGAAAGGCTTTGAGTGAGATGAGTGATATTGTGTCTACATGAACACAAATATTAAAAACAACTTTAACTTATTAGTTTATTGGCTATATTGCTACCTCAGGAATTTTAGTACCAAGGAAAAAGAAAAAAAAACTAGCGGAAAACTAGAAAACTAATCTATGAAATATCAGAAAGTTAAATGAAAAGAAGCATTTGCTGGCAAAATTGACAATTTGCCACCATCAGTACAGCTTCCAAGTATTGGTAACAGACTAACATCTGCACATGACCACCAAACAACAAAGACCATAAATTAATCTGCTAACTCAAGGAACAAGGATAGACATGCAAACACTGTGTGATATGTTTTTTCTAAGAAGATTTCTGTAGATTAAATGACAGGGGACTTGAAAACAGTATTGGATAACTGTGAATTAGTTTAAAAATGGGTTTTGTGCATTCATATACATTTCTCTTATATCAGCTCTTTTCAATATATTGTATCATTCTCCAATCCATACATACATTTTTGCATAAGGGATTTTTTTAATCTGATGCCATGTTTTAAATTCACAACAGATGCCCTATTTTTGTATTCTAAATTGTTATAGGTACATAGGTGTGTACTAGGCGTATGGCCCTGGAGCCTTTACAAACCTAGCAGATAGGATTACCCTGACATTGTGCCACCCGACCTTAGTTCCCTGTGCCTCTGTTGAGTAGAGCCACTGGAGTGATCCCTGGGGTGAATTTTCTATTTCTCATCCACTCGTCAAGTTTTTTCTTGAAGAGGGCCAGTGAAATGCTCTGTTTGACATGTATGGGAAGTCTATTCCATAGCAAGGGCAGTCTCAGGTTATGACCCTGTCCCTCCAGCACGTTCTGTTGATTGTGGTAATGAGGTTGAGGTCACTGGAACATGTGGTATGGAGGGATTGGGATTTCTTTAGATGCTGCATTTCTAACAGAGATGGATCAGCCATGGCTTTGTATGTCAAGCAGAGATCACCTCTAAGTAGACGATATGAGACAGGGAATAGTTGGGGGTTTTTGAGTCTGTCCATATAGGACAAGTGTTTAAGTGTTATGTTATGAATGCTAAAGGTATTCTTATATGCACTTGATTTCTCATGTTATGAATGTGTTTCTTGAATACAAAACATATTGTTATGCATGTTCATTTCTCATTTCTACCTTTCAAAGCATTGTAAATACCTATAAACTTAATTTGACTACTCAAGATATACTTTTCTTCAGCTGTGATTGTAGACCTACGATAAATTCTAACTTGATGATAAGCCTAATCTTCTTCCAAAGCATCAGATTCACAATGTGTACTTATGTGTCTTATGTATAAACTACATTTTATTTTGTAGAAATTGATTTTACACTTCTTTTCTTGCATACATTAACTACTTTCTATACTCTCGATTTTATTTTTATTTTAATGGAGCTTTTTTCCCTTATGCCTTTGCTAACAGTGGGCAATGCTGTGAGTTCAAACTTTTCTGGTAAACAAAGGTTAATAAATATTTCCAGATTTAAATGCTACTGAATATGTATTTTCTGCATAATAATTTTATATCTACTTTTATGTACATTTTTTCTTTTTTTTATTCATTTTAGTTGTTTAAGTAAACTAATCAGATATTGTTCTCATATCACATTAATCTCATTTGCACTATTTACATGCTTTAATGTTGTCTGATGAGATCATGTACTTCTTTAGATAAAAGTATTTTCTTCTCTGTAGAGAACACATTCAGTCTACTTCAAACTTAATCCAAGTATGAAGTCTTCTCTAAGATATGACCAGCCTAGGTCAAGTTATATACTTTAGGCTCAGTGATTATGAGAAGAAACAAACCTGACATAACCATCAAATCATTTATGTCTTAAATTCATGTTCCAAAAGATGGTGCTTTCTGTGGTGTACTTTCCTTATCCTGTTGATGAGAGGACTTTAAAGGCACACATAGCATATAAATGTTCATTACAGATTCAATATGCAGTGGCTGGAATTGGTTCCTGTGTTTAACCCTACATAACAGATGGTCATAACTAGCTATCCTTTGGAAGTACAATAGTCTGCAAGGGACTGAAATGGCATCTACACTTCTGAATTGCAGAGTCACTGGTGCAGGTTTTTGCAGCAAAGGATTAGAGTGACATAATAAATTAAACACTGTGGCAAACCCTGTAGCAGCTGCTGAATCAGTTTTTCAGTTTCTTCAGCCTTTATAATACAGCCTTTATTATGGATTTTTTTTCAGATGGCTATAGGATTTCTGTGAGGTTCCCATAAACAAGAAAGCAGTGAATGAAAGTATCTTACAATGGGCAGGCATGGTTTTCAGAAATAGCCACTGTGTGAGATTTTGCTGATTGACTACGTCATTGCCTTCCCAGCAATTCTTGGCGAATTTAAATATTTCAATTTGGTAAGTGTGTGAAATGCAGTATTTTTTTCTTAAACTCATCAGCTCATTCTAGACCATTCTATTCTTTTGTAAGGTGTGTGTGTGTGTGTGTGTGTGTGTGTGTGTGTGTGTGTGTGTGTGTGTGTGTGTGTGTGTGTGTGTGTGTGTGTGTGTGTGTGTGTCTGTCACTGTGTCTTAAAGGTCTAAGTGCAATCAGTCTTAGTGAGTTCAGCACTATGACATGTTCTTCAGTAAAGGACAGATGACAGCAAAAGTCTTTATGTACTCATAGTTGTGATGCTCCTCTCCTTTTCTGTACATTGTAGAGTGCAGTTAAATGCTGAAAGCTATACCTCCTCCCAAAACTGACGATTTTTAAGTTTATTCAAAATATTCAGCTCTGTAAAATGGTGTCCCTCATTGTATTAAATGTTATGCTTAGCACTGTTTTACTTGAATTTTTATCAAGTAGAAATGGTAGACATTGTCCCCAGGATTCATTAAGCTAATATTTCTGTGCAGGAACAGTGTAGCCATTTCCGCATAGAATATGGCCACTGAGTGATCCAGCAAACAGCTCTTTTGATGTGCATGGGCGTGCCTACACTCTTCCTGCATGGATATGGCTGCAGAATGCTAATTACCTCATTTTCTGTTGAAAACCATGCAAATTTAGTGAATTAGTGATTCACCAAGCAGCCAGATATCCTTGCAAGAACAGTGTTATTTGCAGAAATGTATTTAGTTACTAACTGAATACATTTCCGCAAATAACAAAACAGAGGCATGACAGCTCTCAAAAAAGCATGTATTATACTGTTTAGGCATGGCAATGGCCAAATATATGGCCATTGGCATGGAAAACCATTTTGTTTTTATAAAATCAAAATTTATTTTTTGGCTGATCTCGGATGATGAAAACATAGGGCAGTGGAGTGCAAATGAGATTGTGCTGGAAATAAAACAAAAAAAATGTAAAAACTCAATTTTAAGGGAAATCTGCATTTTGCCATTATAGCCTATGGCATGCAGAATGAAAACAACACCTGGGACAGTGGTTGTCAAGGGGAAAGGTTCTGTGTAAGTGCAGTAATTATGGACTAAGGCAGTGGGGTATGCAAATGAGGGAAAATTTACTGAAGCACAGACATCTTCTAAGTCCCAAACTGCACCTAACTGTGTAGGTGCTCTAACACGATGGTGTAACTAGGAGGTAAAACAGACATGAAAAGGGGGTGTGTAAGGCATGTTGTAAGCAACCTGAAGCCCTAAGGTGCAGAGATAAGATTAGCTAAGCACAACTAAGCAAGTGGGTGTGTCTAAGGCTGTATTAACTTATTCCATGAACTGAGGAGCATGTTTGCACCCAAAGGAGGGCCATTTTTTACTGTTTACATAAGCAAAACAGGTTTGTTCAGCACACATCCAGTCTAAAACAAACAAAAAAAAATGGAACTAGCAGGACTGTTTACATTTGGGCACCAGGTTTGCGCGGCACACCTTGGGGCTTAAAAGGGGAGGAAATGGGAAGGGGAAAAAGGAAAATAGCAGAATTAAAGCAATTAAGTACAAATAACATAGCTGGCAGTTGGAATGTATCATAGTCAGCCAATCATATAGACAGAATCTGCAGCACAACAGTACAATGTATGGAAACACCTTACAATCTGTTTTTCCCTACAAACTCTGCACCACTGGTGTACACATGCAGGGGAATTTTAACAGGAAAAATGTTAGGGGCTGCCATTGCTTTGTTCCATCAGTATGTGTTAGAGGCTGATAGCAAAGAGGAGGATAATGCTAACAACCACTACAGACCAAGAAGGAGAATAAGAGTGTTCAGACCCAGGGTAAATTACCAGGGGCTACATGATCTGGAGATGGTAGAGCACTACAGGATGGACAAAGACATACTTCAGCAAATCACCGAGCTTTGCCGGCATCAACTCAGACCTAGAACCAGCAGAGGGGAACCCATTCCAGTGGATACCAAGGTACGTGTAGCTCTAGCTACAGATACTTTCCAAAGACCTACTGTGGACATCATGGGGGTTTCACAGCCATCTGCATCCAGGGTACTCCACCAGTTCCTGGGTGCCATGCTATGACATGTCAGTGAGCACGTTTACTTCCCCAATACCGGTGAGAAGATGACTAGCGATATGCATTTCTTCCACCATGTAGCAGAATACATGGAGGTACTGGGTGCCATAGACTACATGCACATCAACATTAAAGCACCACCTGGTGAACAGGGTAGGGCCTACATAAACCGCAAGGGATTCCCCTCCATCAACTGTCAGGTCATGTGCAATGCCCAGGGCATTATCATGAATGTGTATGCTGGCACGACTACCACATCTGGCACTTGTCACAGCTGTACCAGGCATTTGCCAGTGGGGGCATCCCATATGGCCATCTGGTGAGGGATGCTGGCTATGAACTGGAGCCATGGATGATGACACCCATCAGAAATGCACACACACCCACACAAGAACACCATAATGAGGCACACAGACAAACCAGGATAATTATAGAGCATGCGTTTGGAATGCTTAAGTCATGGTTCTGCTGCCTTGACATATCTGGTGAAACCTTGCAGTACTCTCCAGCCACATGTGCACACATGTTCATAGTATGTGCCATGCTGCATAATATGATCCTGTGGAAACAGCAACAGCAGGAATATCATGGAGAAGGGCCACACAGCCCACCACCATTGCCAAAGTCCCCACAGGCACAGAGGGACTCACAGGAGGAGACCCTGGGCCTGTTTCTGTAGGCAGATGGAGGCATGCCCAGTATGCTCAGGCCTTGGCAAAGAGGCAATGCATAGAACACAAACTGACACTGTAGGGACCCCATGGATTGACACCACTCTCTGACTCACAGACACAGTAAAATGGATGACAATCATGTCACATTACCTGTAACTTACCATGTATAGGCAGTGTACTGTGTGCATCTAACACAGTCGGCCTTCAAGCACCGTCCTCACAACTGCCGCAAGCACAAGGTAAGTCAGTCTTCTTAACAATAAATGACTGGATTAGCATGTTTTGCTAGCATATCTATGGTAATGCATGTGTGCAAGGGAATGGGGTGGTCTACTGGATTAGCAGCACAGAACTGACAGCTATGTGGGACACCAGGAAATGGCTAGCCAAAACTAGCCTCCAGACAATATGCAGTAGTACCCATGGTGGCAAATCCCACTGCAATATATGTGTGGGAACAATTAATTGGGAAGTCATAGGTCACAGGCATGGATATAAGGGTGGGGGTCCCATACCATCACTTAACAAGTCAGCTGTAGAAAACCACAGAGAAATGTCTGATAAAGGCAGACAAACAGTGGCAGGGTTCAATGAGCTATGTGTATGTGTGCTTAATACTGTCTGGATCTGGCCAGCACATTCTCCTGGCAATCGTCTTGTAGTGCCTTAGGTAAAGTGCTGCCTTTGTCAGGGCCATGTACAGATAACTACCATGCCAACTGTTATGCATGTCAGTGACACCCACTGCTCTGCCACTGACATATGTGGAAGTCATAGTGCTATGTGGCATATCCTACACATATTAGTGACATCTTGAATGATGTGTAGCAAAGGTGCCAAGGCTTTTTGTGAATATAAGTGCTTTTTGGTACTGTTGCCAGTGGTCATTCTCAATAATCATTTTTTCTTATGTTTGCCTTTGCATATAATGGACATGCCTGCACAGCTGTATGCACTCTGTACCCACACCCATAACTCCCAACCTCTGACAGCAAGATGTCTGGACAAGGGCAGAAATAAAAGTGGAAAAAAAGGCACAATTATAAGCACGTGTTGTAAATATTGCCCTTACATAGTCAGAAAGTTGGTAGGGTGAAGGTTTTGCAGTAGTGGGAATTGTGTGAAGGTTATGTAGTCTGAAATAGTAATGTCTGTCATTATTTTGTCACATCACTCTTCAATTATATGTAACTAACTTGCCATAAAAACACAAGTTTATGTAGATAGGATGACACCTCTAGCCAAACACCTGGACAACTTGCCAAAAAAACATACAAGTGAGAAGTATGCCAACTCAAGGATATGACACCTCAGGTTAGAAAGATATCACATAAGCAGGAGATCCTTGCTGTATTGTTTACACAGCCATGTCATTAGTAAACTGGCTGTAGACACACCTCACAAATGGCCTTGTTTGACAAGAATTTACATAGCCGCACTCATAATATTGGTGTATGCATCATGCAACTAGTATTCCTCTGGTAAAGTACTGTGATGATCTGAAGATGTCTGTCACTAGGTAATGACACAATACATTGCAGTTTCAGACTACAGACATGTCAGAAAATGCCTGCTAAACAAATCAAGTACCCTGAGGAAAGTCCTGTGTACTACTGAGAGGTATGGCTGTAGCACACAAACCCTGGACAACTATGTACACCTCAACAGTTCCCACACACACATCAGACAGGATTACCCTCAGCTAGCTGTAGGTGGCCCATATGTGATATATCTACATCTGTTGCATGACACACACACACACACACACACATATATATATATATATATATATATATATATATATATATATATATATATATATATATATGGGCAACAGATAACTTATGTCAAGCATACACACACATAGATGTGGGGAACTGAGAGACAGACAGTGATAGAGAGAGAGGTACAGGAGGACACAGAGTGAGTCACACATGGATACCCTGAATGGCATACAGTGATGTCCTGCTATGGACAGTGGCATACCAGTTGTAAACAGTTGCACGTGCCAGCATAAAAGTACTGTGGCTGGGTTTATAATATCACATCACCTGCCTGTGTGTGTGTGTGTGTGTGTGTGTGTGTGTGTGTGTGTGTGTGTGTGTGTCTGTCTGTAGGACTAAGTATTAAGATTCTCTTCCTGCTCAGTACACTTCACATTGCCCTACTTCACAAGATCTGCTGCATTCACCTTAGAAGTACCATTGGACATCAATCACCCCTATAAGCTCTGTAGTGCGTGCAATAATTACATAATGCTTTAGTGCAAATAACTAGATAGGCAGGGGTGCTAATCTCAATACTGGCAAGTGTGTGTGTGTGTGTGTGTGTGTGTGTGTGTGTGTGTGTGTGTGTGTGTGTGTGTGTGTGTGTGTGTGTGAGACAGTTGTGCATGCAGGAATGAAACAATGTGTGCTTGTTTGTAGGTGAATCAGTTTTAAGCCATTCCCACCTACAACACTTCCCAGTGCCCCACTTTATCAGACCTGCTGATGTAATTCCCCTTATCAGTAGCTTTGGTGAGTTATCAGCCCTGTAAGCTCTATAGCATGTGTGATAACTGTGTAACACTATTGTACAAATCACTAGCTAGACAGGGGTTCTAATCTCAAATCTGGCAAATGAGTGTGTGTCTATGTTTATAAGAAGAAGTATTTTGATAAGTTTCCCACCCACTGCCCTACTTTATCATTCCTGCTGATGTCATTCCCCTTATCAGCACATTTAGCCATTTGTCAGCCCAGTAAGCTGTGCAGTGCATGTGAGAACTGCATAACAATATAGTACAATTCACTAGCTAGACAGGGGTTCTAATCTCAGCTCTAGCAAAAGAGTGTGTGTATGTTTGTAAGAAGAAGTATTTTGACATGTCTCCCACCCACTGCCCTACTTTATCACTCCTGCTGATGTCATTCCCCTTATCAGAACCTTTGGTCAAATGTCAGCTCAGTAAGATCTGTAGCATCTGTGATAACTGTGTAGCATAATACAAATAACTAGATTGGCAGGGGTCCTATTCACAGATCTCGCAAATGACTGTGTATGTATATAAATGTTTTCCACCCACTGCCCTACTTTATCAGTCCTACTAATGTCTTTCCCCTTATGAGCACCTTTGGCTATTTGTCAGCCCAGTAACCTCTGTAGTGCATGCAATAACTGTGTAGCACTATAGTACAAGTTAGTAGCTAGACAAGGATTCTACTCTCAGATCTGGAAAATGTGTGTGTGGGTGTATATGTGTGTGTGTAAGTGTAGGAAGAAGTTGTGCCACCCGATGTTACTTCCCAGTGCCTCCATCAAGTATATCCACTGGACTGATCCGTGGGGTGAGCTTTCTATTACCCAACCACTCATCAAGATTTCTCTGGAACAGGGCCATCTAGGTGCTTTGCGTGACATGCATGTGAAGTCTATTCCAGTGCATGTGCAGTCTCTGGGTGAGGAACCTGTCCCTCCAGCATGTTGTGTTCATTGTGGTAATAAGGTTGAGGTCCCTGCAGTGTGTGGTGCAGAGGGATTGGGATGTCTTTAGATGTAGCATTTCTAAAAAAGCTGGGTCAGACATGACTTTACAAGTCAAGCAGAGATTGTGTCTAAGTAGGTGATATGAGACAGAGAATAGCTGGAGTCTTTTGAGTCTGTCTGTGTAGGACATGTGTTTAATGCCTAGGATCCTCTTTATGAGGTACTTCGTATGACCTCTCCAGCTGTTGCAGGTGTCTAGGGAGGTATATGCCAAATGGGCAATTAAACTTGATGATTGGTCTAATACGGGAAGAGTACACAGAGATGATGACTTCTTTCTTCCTGGATGCAAAACACCCAGTAATGAGATGTGGCACATAGAAGGATTTCCTGACTACAGTGGCAATGTGGTGGTTAAAGGAGAGTTTGCTGTCAACCTGTGTCCCCAAATCTCTTATAGCACCTACAGTGTTCAGTGGGCTCCCATCGATGTGGTACTTAGTTGGAACTGAGTTTTTACTAAAGGGTTTTTTTTTAGATTTTGTAGTGTTAAACTTCAGGCCATGGTTTCCACAGCAGCCACTGGTCTCAGTGAGGCCTTTCTATATGATGTCTGCATCACTTGTGGAGTTAATGATTGCTCCCAGTGTGCAGTTGTCTGAACTTTTTCAGCAGGGTTCCTTTGTGTTGGCCTGGACTCCTGAGAAGTCGATGCTGAACAGGAGAGTACCCAGGAGTGATCCCAGTGGGACTCCACTCGTGACTGGTTGGTAGTTTGACTTGTAGCTCGCAACTTTCACACTGTGTGTTCTATCTGTGAGCCAGTTTGCATCCCCTTAATGAAATAGGGGTTGATGGCTAGTTTGGTGGGTTCATCAATAATTTCTGACTGAGGAATGGTATTAAGAGCCTTAGCCATATTGATGTAGGCTGTATGCAGTGCCTTACTGTCATACACAGCCTTGGTGACTGACTCAAAGATGTCAACCAGGTTTAACAGGCATGATCTCCCTTTCAGAAAGCCAAACTGTGTGGGTTCCAGAGTTAGGAGATTTCCTATATGGTTGTGGATCAGGTCTCTGATGATGCACTCCATAGTTGTACATATCAGACTTGTCAGGCAAATGAGCTGATAATTCCCAAGATCTGTAGTTGCTACCCCTTTATGTAGAGGGATGACTGTAGCAGTGCACCATTTGGGAGGGACAAAAAACTGAGGTGAGGCTGTGACTGAACAGGGCACACAGATGTGGTGCCAGGTATCTTTGTAGTTCATGCAGAACATAGCCACAGATAATGTTTGGTCCCATGGAAGCTGTATTCTTGCCAGTGGACAATGCAGGTTTAACTTGGGCAGCAGTAATCCTGGGTCTCTGGCATTCTTCTGGTATTCTGATTGTTCTCTTAGGGGTGAGAGAGGGGAAAAGCTGGCACTGAATGTGCTGGCAATAATTTTAGCAATATCTGTTGGCTCAGTATAGGACATAGCATTGTGAAGTAACTCACAGCACTTCTGGGTATTGCCATGGAGGTTCTTGATATAACTATCAAAGGCTTTGTGATTGTTGTCAGTGTCTACTGCAATTCTGCCATCATAGCTGGCTTTAGATGATTTCATGAGGAATCTCAAGTTGTTGTTGAGGCAAATAAGGGAGTTTTACCACTCTTGGGACTCCACCATTTTCTGCAACAGTTTCTTCCTTCTGTTGTACAGGTTATGAATGGCAGGGGACTACCAGATTGGCCTCAAGTGTTTGGAGAAGAGTGCCCTGGTTCTGTTGGGTATATCTAGTTCCATGCATTGATGCAGATATTTGTACAGTGCATTTGTGTATGATTCGGCAGTCATGCAGGTATTTCCCATTGGCATGGGTGCTGTGAAGTTTACCACCTGTGTTTTTAGGAGTCCAAAGTCACCTTTGTAGAAGTTTTTCAAGGTGGTTACCCTTGTGGGGGGTGTGGGTGAGATGTGAATTTCCATGGCGATTACTCTGTGTTGGATCTGACCAGGTAGTGATTGACTACTGTTGTCAAGCAATGGTCCCATATATTAGTAATCAACACAGGTCAAGGATGTTGCTTCCTCTACTGGGTGTCAGAATGAACTGGTCCAGGGCATTGGAACTGATGAATTCCAGGAAATGTTGGGCCAGTGTATTGGTGCTTGAGTATCTTTCCCAGTTGATGGAGGGGTAGTTGAAGTCTCCTAGTATGAGAGTGTTGGGTTGGTCCTTGATAGATTCCAGGGTGTTGAAGAATATGGATTGAGAGTCTAGTGACGTGGATGGGTACCTATAGCAGGCTATGACCTGGATTGCACTATTACCCATTGTCAGTAGTACCTGAAGTATCTCAGATGCATTATGCTGGGATACTAGTCTGGAGGTGTGCATATCATTTATGAATATGGAGACACCACTGTCTTTGGAGCTGTGGTCCATGTTTTGGGTCTGACAAGTTTGGAATGAGTTATAGCCTGGCAGTGTAGGGGTACTGTCTGCTGCAGTAAACCAGGTCTCTGCTACAGCACAAATGTCAATGTTCTCCATTTTGAGGAGTGCTTCCAGTGACTGCATCTCAAGATGTAGATGTCTAGTGTTGATCAGCATGACCCTCAGATTGCATTTATCTATAGCTGTTACGATGGTAATTTGATTTGGAACACCATCTAAAAAGGCACTATAGGGGTGGCAAGACATTTAGCTAGTGCAGGGCATCGCTGGCAAGCCATCACAGTCTATCAATCATGTCATCCCAAGCAGGCAAATACTGGAACCCTGAGAATGCCATCAGACACTTAAGCCAATTGTTGAAGTCAATCATTTGTTGTTTGTGCTATGGTATCATTCTGGATGACAGTAGTATGCTGCTCAGGGCTACTGTCATGCCTGCCTGGCCCACATAATCTGAGAGCTCCACCATGTGTCTTTTCATGTAGTCCAGGGAGGTGTATCTCAGGTCATTCACACACACATGAACAATGACAGAGTGATACTTTTAGTTATTGTGGAGTTACCTGACTGGGTGTGTTATGTGTTGGATTCTGGCACCTGATAGATGACTGTTACCTTCTCCATGTTCAACCTAGTGAGTGGGACATCTGTGTGCCTCACTATTGAGTCACCTATGATTACTGTATTGGGAAAGGTGGTTAGCATTAGGGGCTTAGGTTGAGGGACACACTGTGTTGGTGAGATATGTGTCCTGTGGTTTGTGTTGTGTTGTGGTGGTTGAGTGGGTGTCTGTCTTGGTGATCTCTGCTGTTTGGATAAATGTCTATGGAGTGGCTCTATGAAGGTGGGTGTGTGTTTTTTGTTTGTATGTCAGAGCTGTGATAGTGGGTGATCTAGAGGGGTATGTGTTCCATGTGGTGTGGTGTAGGTGTTGACCCTTCTCATTTGACCAGCTAGTCCAGACTTTCCTGGACAGTGGATATCTTCCAACTCATGATATAGGGGTATCTCTCACAAGTCTGAGTATTGGGAGATTAGAGCAGAGGGTTGTCTGTGTACATGAGATGGTTGCAACAGTGCTTCAGAATGCCCAAGTGCACCAGGTTAATGGGCAAAAGCACAGAGAACTGCACTTAAATCATGCCAGGAGGGGTGGTCATAACTACTAAGTCGTTGTTGTTGCCTTTCGGCTTTTCCCAGTTAGGAGTGGCCACAGCGGAACTCCAGTCTGCTAATGATTGGCAGTAGATTTTCATGAACGCTGAGGTGCCAGTTCGACGTTCAACCTTCAACGAAGGCACACTGGAGCTAATTCCTTGAGCAACGACTACTGCTGATGGCTCTCAGCTGTGCTAGAATAATTGATACAAAAACCTGTTGAAGTGCAAAGCTTCTAGGCTATTTGAAGTGCAAGAGAGAAAGAACTAGCAAGATCTAAGGGAAAAACTAAAGGCATACTTTCTGGCACCTGTAATAGTTTAACTCAGCTGTGCAGTTATCAGCAGCTTTGGCCAGTTGTCAGCCCAGTAAGCTCTGTAGCATGCGCGATAACTGTGTAATACGATAGTAGAAATAACAAGATAGGTAGCACAGATAATAATGAGTTTTACAAAGAAATAGATGTGTTAAAAGAACTTAAGGAAAAGGGGTACCCAAAGGAAAACTTAGGAAAAACTAAGGACAGCATAATATCCAACAGGGAAGCCAGGGCTAGACCATAGTTTTCTGATAATAAAGAACAGCAGGGAGACAAGTTGAAGTCATCTAATAAATATGACAAAAAACCAAGGTAATGCTACATTGTAGTAATAATGTGTATGGAATATGTGATATTATTAAGCAAAATTGGAAGATATTAAGAAGTGAAAACCACCTGAAGGATATTTTAGATGAGAAACCTAGATTCATCTTCAAGCAAAATAGTAATATAAAAGACGTTATGCATAGAACCTGGGTTAAAAAATAAAAAGGCTAACAGTATTTCCTCTGCATATATGAGAACAGGGACTTTTCCCTATAGGTATTGTAAAGCATGCTCAAATGTGAATGGTTTAAATTATTTTATACATCCTGTCACAAACAAAAAATATACATTTGAGTTCTATGCAGATTGCTACATAGAGATTGTGGTTTACCTGGCATGCTGTAAATGATGTCCGAGTTTTTATGTTGGAAAAACTAACTGTAAGTTAAAAACAAGAATATTGCACCACATGTCATCTATTAGACAAAAGGACAAACATAATGCATTATATCAGCATGTTTCTAGCTTTCCAGATCATACTTTTGTTTTTATGGTTCTGAATGTTGCACAGATGAAAAAAAGAATATAGAAAGTAATTGGTTGTTTTTAAGACTGTTTTAATATTTAAAGACTGCAATGGTTATGTGAAGTTTGTCTGATGAAGGTTTTTTTAACCTGAAAGCACTTATGTTTTATAATAAATGATTTTGTCCAGTTTGGACTCTGTTTTGTTTGTTTTTGGATCTGCTTGACATAGTGTGGTAATGGCATCTGCCTCATATGCAGCATGTTAAGCCATCGTGCAGGCCATGCCACTCCTCTGTACAGATGTCTATGGAATATCCAGATATTTGCAACCTATAAGTGGTCTGTGTCCCTTAACAATGCCCATGTATGTGATATTGTTACCAAATCGGCCACAGTGAGTGTAGTGACACACATGCCAGCATCAGGTATCATACCTGACTGAAACATCATGCTGATACAATGTCTGCTGCACTATCAATTGTTCAGGTTTGTAGGCACAATACATGACTCCACATGCTATTTCTGGTGGGTTATCTCACCACCCATGAAGGCATTTAGAATATTTCATGTTGTAAGAGGTAGCGTGTTATGTCCCATGCATATAATCTATGTGGGACATGTTATATGTATGTAGTACTACAGTATATCAAAGTGGAAATATAGGTTTACTAATCTGTCTATAGACAACTGTGTTTTTGTTACTGTATGCACATCACCTATGTCAGTCCTTACTGTTTATGCAAAGGATATACCAATTTGTCTACCTGGTCTACCTGGTGAACTCAGGAATACATACCACAAACCTGTTATACACAGTAACATGCATGCCCACATCAACTGCATCAGGGATGAGTGTATGGGAAAGAAATGGCAGGGCCAACAGGTGTTGACAGGTGAATCTGTTGCAGTTAATGTAATGGCTACGCTTGTGAGAGACCTGCTGACACTACTGCAGTAACCTGTTGTATGTATGAGCCTGTGGTACTACACAACACTGAGCTGACATGTCTGAAGGCTACCTGTCTGCGACAAGGGGTATGTGTGCAAGGTCACACTGTCTGACGACAGTGTCCCTCACACACTGTTGCATGCTTGCACACATGGTACATGTACATATAAAGCGGTACCTTGCCTATGACACAGTTGGTGCATTCCCACTCTGCCATACTCCCTTTTGGGAATCTCTGCAGTGCCAAAGCCTGCAGACACAGACACCTGGAACACAAATAGAATACAGCATGTGAGACTACATTCAGTCAATGGTACTAACAGCAATAATGCATCCTGGCTAATAAGGTACATATACCTGTGTGTGTACCCATAACAAATGCAAGCAGACATCACCTTACATTGTATTACATAGCTACACTGTACTATATTCATCCTGTGCATCAGACCCATATTAGCATGCCCCTGCATCGATGTTATGGATGACAGATATGTGGCACAGGTATCATCATATGCACAGGGTGTGGTGTGGGTTTGCCAGATGTCTAGGCTGGGCCATACAGTTGACATCATGTGTGTGTGTTTGGAGGGGTATCCAATAGATGGGCTGTGCAGAGGTGCTATGTGTGTCTGGAGGTGACCTGACTGTGATACAGCTGTGTGTGTATGTATGCACACAGTCACTCCGTGCAGCTGCCCTACACAGGGGTATGTTGGACAGCTGTGGACCGTACATGGCAGGGTGTCCAGTTCACCTTCTCAAGCCACGGACATGGGAACTGTTCCTGTCGGGGGTATCACTGGCACCACCAGGCCCAAGGCCAGATACAGTACTGCTTCCTGATGGTGACTGCTGTCTGCTGGATCAGTGCTCCTAACAGGATTGGCCAGGACCACGTGCCCATGGCCTGCTCCGTTGTGATGTGGACAACAACCTCCTTTGGTAGTGCTGGTGTCACTGCCACTATGGGAGTGTGAAGGTCCATGGCCCTGTAGACTCTCAGCTGTTGTTGGTGCTGACCTACGTCCATGTGACCGATGCCCATCTCCCACCACATGCTCTAGCACAGACATACCAGGTCAAGGATTGCCAAGATCTCACCCCACTATCTATTCATGACCTCAGTATTTTGACATGTGGCTTCAACAAGGTCATGTATGTCACCACGGAAATCAGGAAGAGTTGCATCCATCATCCTGAGTATTTGTCTTGTGGGGCACACTATGTGCCTGTGCATCCATGACAACCCAAAACATGTGTCTGGTGACACCTGCTGTGGCACATGCAACAGTGGCTTGTTGAGCAGCAGCCCTCCTGTGAGCAGCCCTGTCCATCCACCTGTGCAGGACCTTGCCAGCACCCTGGCTATGGCCAGTGTCTACACTCACACCTGACATAGTCACCACACTAGCCTGTTCCATGCCACCACCTGCCAGCTATCCATCTGTAGCCATTGGTGATAGGGTATGTGTGGGCATTGTCACTGTGTGCAGGGATGGTGTGGACAAGAGTGGGATGCCAACCAATGGCACAGATTCAGCCCCTGACAACCCCACCTGTACCTCACTATTCCTGTCATCATTGTCAGAGTCTGCAGAGACAATGACATCAGTTTCCAAGCAGGAAGGACCCCGAACCCCATCGCCACCTGTGATGGGAAGACAATATATGTACATTAAAACATGCACTTTGAGGTTGGCTGGTATACACACACACACACACACACACACACACACACACACACACACACACACACACACACACACACACACACACACACACACACACACACACACTTACAGGTATGACGGCAGCTCACATTACCATAATGGTAACATACAACACACACAGCCCTCAACATCATGCATTGCAGTCAGTTTTAATACATGTAACTAAAATATAGAGCTCTGGGATACATAAGTAGTGTTAGTAGGTGATGGCCCTTCCCCAACAAAGACTGCACCCATGTACACATCATTCCTGTTCACCTGCATAGCACAGTGGCAAGTACTACAGAACATACTTCACAACTGTACAGATCCTCACAGGATGTGTAGCTGTCTGGCTCATATGTTTGCCCTGTTTCTCATAACCCCTGTGTTTGATACATAACTGGGATGATCTGAGGAGGGTTGTCACTGATTAATGACATACATTTGAGTTTCAGACCTCCAAACCAGCTGTAAATGTATGGTCACACAATTCCTGTTACATCACCAACCTTCTAAGCTTACAGAGGATATGATAAGTGTAATATATGAGATGAGACCACAATAATGTATTCAAATATATTACCCACCTTTCATGTGACATATGACCTGTGCAATCCAATTGATAAACAAACAAATTCTTTACGTGTAAAATATAATGAATGAAATATGTACAATATGGTGGTTGCATAAGTGTGCACACCCTTAAAATGATACTTTGTTGAAGCACCTTGTAAGTGACTTACAGCATTCGCTTTTCTTGGGAAGGTGTCTATCAGCATGGCACATCTTGACTTGGCATTATTTGCCCACTCCTCATTGTAAAGGTCCACCAACTCTGTCAGATTGCAAGGGCAGCTCATGTGCACAGCCCTCATCAGGTCACACTGGGGTTTTGCTATTGGATTTAGGACCAGAATCTGGCTGGGCCAATCAGTAACCATGAGTGTGTCCAGGTGGAGACATTCTTAGGTAGCTTTGTATGTATTCTTCAGGTCTTAGTCATGTTGAAGTCTGAAACTCCTCTCCATCCTCAGCATTCTTGCAGATGCCTGATGGATGTGGGCCAGACGTGAGTGTTATTTTGAACTGTTTAGAATTCCCACCACCATGACTATAGGCCCAGGTCCGGCTTTAGAACAGCATCCCCACAGCAGGCCAATGCCACCAATGTGATTCAGCATGGGGATGGTGGTCTTCAGGTGAAGAGAGGTGTTGCTTGTGCACCACACGTACCTTTTGGTATTGTGGCTGTGAGGTCAATCCATAGTCTCATTACACCATAACACATTTTCACACATGCCTTTGGGAGACTTGATGTGCTGTATTGCAAGTTGCATCCACCCCTGGATGTTTTTTTGTGTGGAGAAATGCTTCCATCTTCTGACCCTACCCCATAGGCTAGACTTATGCAGAATATGGGAGATTGTTCTCACATGTAGTACACAACACCAGTACTTGCAAGAGATTCCTGCAACACCCTCAGTGTTGCTGTATGTCTCCTGGCAGCATCCCTGACCAGGTTTGGACATGTATTTTCATCAGTTTTGGAGGGATGTCAGGTTCTTTTCAACAGCTATGTTGTCCCATATTCAATCCACCTTTTGATGACTTTCAGCACTGAGTTCAATGGTATATACAATGCTGAGTTAATGTTGTTGTACCCTACTCCTGAGTGATATCTTTCAAATATGAGATTCTTTTTCTGCTTTGTAAGCTGTCTGCAAGCCATGGCTGTTGCTGTTGCAGGCAACTGACAAATGTCATGAATATCCTACTTGGACAGCAGACTGTTATTTGGTGTTACTCAGAGTGCCTTTACTTGATGGCAGATGTGTACCCAAGCAGCCTGAATGCTGTCAATAAATCACAAGCTGCTTCAATAACATATTATCTGAAGGGTGTGCACACGTATGCATCCAGCTTATTGTAAGGTTTGTATACTCCATATTTGATGCCCAACAGATTGGTTGGTTTTACAAGTGAATTTTTCATGTTATGGGTCACATTAAAGGTAGGAAAAGGTGTGCACTGACATACTGTGGTCTCAATTTGTATATATCACAAACACCAGGAATCTTAACAGGGGTGTGTACACTGTTTATATCCACTGTATAAGAGTATTGTTTCACATATGTCCCTACCTTAGGCCATTTGTCCCCCCATTTTGCTGGTCTCTGTTCAGAACTCTTGCACTGACAGGTTGTGAGGTATGTTACAAGAATGTGACATTCTCTTCAGATAGGCCACTGTGTTGACCACTGTGATACAATGCAGTTAACCCCACCACAAGTGAACATGCACATAAAGCAATATGACTATGACTGACAGTTGTGTGCATGGTAAATTGCATGCCCTTCACATGCCAGGGTATTGGCAAACCAAAACAGAATAATTCCATACTCACCAGCTTCAGGCAGTTATGAGAGACAGAGGTATTGTCAGCAGACTCACATATGGCATTGGTACAGGATGGATGCAGTATGTCTTTATATTTACAGTACAACCCCAAATACTACACAATTTGCTGTCCCTCACCATAGATGTGCACTTCTCTGCATTAGAAATCCCCATCCACAACAGCAATTTGACCTGACACATGCACTTAGATACTGTGGTGGTGGTGCTGCAGTAGCACTGTCACCTCACAGTAAGACGTTGTCCCATTCAATTCTCAGCTAGAGCGTCTTCTGTCTGGAGACATGCATGAATGGGCATACCTTCATTGAAGGTTTTGTGTCAGGGCTGGCAACTCAGCACGTAAAAATTTACTGCCAATCATTAGCGGACCGGAGTTCCACTGTGGGAAAAGCCGAAAGACACAATAACAACAACAA
The DNA here is from genome assembly GCF_019279795.1 of Protopterus annectens. Lineage (NCBI taxonomy): Eukaryota > Metazoa > Chordata > Ceratodontiformes > Protopteridae > Protopterus > Protopterus annectens. The sequence goes on from NC_056733.1 coordinate 325,879,160, forward strand.
CATGCACTTAGATACTCTACAGATACAAATATGTCTGCTACAGTAGTCTAGTAATCTCCACCGGGGCCTTACCTGCACGCTCCTCATCCATTGTCTGGGTGCCACCTACCTCCAGCATGTGGGGGTCTATACCCTGATGTTGTACTGGGATGGTGCCCCAACATTGGCGAGGACCTCCTCTGTGGGTGTCAGTGGGGGTTGCATGGCTGAACCCCCACCTGTGGCTGTGCGGTCCTTGGCCATGGCAGCAGCCCATTGCCGTGCATGGAGTATGAGGTTGGTTGCACAATGTTGGACCTGCTCGTATATATGTGTGTGCAGACTGACATCATTTACCCTGTGGATAAGGTCATCCCACAGGTGGTCCTCTCCCACAGATGTTGCTGCCTTCAGCTGAACATTATTGCATGGTGTTGTAGTATGACTTCAATGATAATGGTTGTCTCAGCCACTGAAAATGTTGCCCTTCTCTGATGTGACATTGCACCTGGAAGACATAAACAGGGTAACACATCACAGGACCTCTTACATTTGTCAACAGTATTTACAGAACCTGCACATGTACATTGAATACTAGTAGCCAACAATCACAACCGCACCATACCCCTATAATCTATCAGCACAGTATCAGCTTGCATTGCACTCCTGGTCCTGATGTGTCATATCCCCCCCCAATGAGGCCAGTCAATTGCATAATCCTCTATTCTTCATTCAGGTCTGTGTGGATGGGTGACACTGGCCATCTTCAATGCAGATGGGGTGCGGGTGGTTCCAAGGCTAGGTGTGACTACAGTGTGTGATGGAGTTGAGAGCACATGCCTTAGTTCATTTAGGATGTGGACAGGGATATTATCATGTCCCATGGATACTTACATTTGTTGCCTTTCAGTAGGTAATATGTACCTCCTCACTATTGATGAGGGAGGGGTGTGGGTGTTGTGCCTATCCACCTATATTGATGCTGAACCAGGGGGGGTGATGTTTGCCCTAACCCTATGGTTGGCTATAGCTATGTTGTGTATGTATGTGGTCTGATTGACCATCATTACAGCTAATATAGGGACCAAGTCTGTGGTTTTTGTATTGTTGCTGTCCAGCAAAGGGGATTACTCTACTTTGGTGGAGGCAGGTTTTACAAGTAAGGTATTGCTGAGTCCATACAGCTGTGTAGGTGTTCATATAGCTGTTTGTAGTAGGCATGGACACAAAGTCATAACACAGTTGGACACCTCTCCAATTTCAAACTGATAATCATGCTTATTGTAGTACCCATGGCTGTGTCAGGGCAATGCAACAGCCAGTAGCCATAGAAATGTCACTCTGTTGGATGCACAGTAACTAAGATTATACACATGCACAACATGTACAGCTTAATTAACTGACATTTTGCATCCCATGCCTGTTGTTATGAGGTGGTCAGCTACACCTACTCATACTGACATGTGCATAGGTAATACCTGATATACATTTCTGTTCTATGCCAGCATGGTACACTGTATTCACACTCTTTCTGCCCAGTCATTCCTCTCAACCCATTAATGCAGGACAACTGTAGGACACCACACATACATGGGGGCAATGGGTCAAAATTAGTGACACTGCCTTAATACTGCTGTAACATACTTGAGTCATTCAATAGCACAGTAGCCTTTGCATTGACAGGCATACCCTGGAGGATGTACAACACTCATATGGCAGGAAGAGAGGAGAAAGGCTAGGAGTGTGGTAGTGAGGGTAAGAACTTTTAATGTTGACAGTATGACTGGTATAGGGACAGAGCTAGCTGATATGATGGCCAGGGAAAAGTTGATATATTGTGTGTGCGAGAGACCAGATGGAAGGGGATTATGGCTAGGTGTATGAGAAACAGGTCTCAATTGTGCTATCATGGTGTGAATGGAAGGAGAAAGGAGGTAGGGGTTATCCTGAAGGAACAGTATGTAAAGAGTGTTTTTGGAGGATGAAATGAGTGTCTGATAGAGTGATGTTTATGAAGCTGGAAACTGATGATGTAATGATGACTGTTGTTAGTGCATATGCTACACAAGTTGGTTGTGCGATGGATGAGAAAGGGAAATGTGAAGTCAGTTGGATGACATGGTGATGACTGTACCCAAGGGTGATAGAGTAGTGATTGCAGCAGATTTCAATGGGCATGTTGGTGAAGGGAGCAGAGGGGATGTGGAAGTGATGATATGTATTGTGTTAAGCAAAGGAATGCATATTGGTGAGATGGTAGTAGATTTTGCAAAAAAGATGGACATGGCTGTGGAGAATACATACTATAACATGAGGGAAGGGCATAGGGTGACATATAAGAGTGGAAGAACTTGCACACAGGTGGAATATATCCAATATAGAAGGGCCAGTTTGAAGGAGATTAGAGACTGTAAAGTGGTGACAGGGGAAAGTGTATTTAGGCAGCATAGAATGTTGGTCTGTAAGATGATGTTGGTGATCAAAAGAGGAGGAGTGTGAGGGCAACACCAAGGATCAAATGGTGAGAACTGGAAAAGTGTAATTGTGAGGTGGAGTTCAGGGAACAGTTAAGACAGGCACTGGGTGGCTGTGATGATTTACGAAATATCTGGTTAAGTACAGCAGAGCTTGTAAGGGAGACAGCTAGAAAGGTACTTGGTGTGACATGTGGATGGAGGAAGGAGTACAAGGAGACCCGGTGGTTGACTGAGGAAGTACACAACAGTATACAGAGAAAGAGATTGGGGAAGAAGAAGTTGGATTGTCAGAGAGATGAGGAAAGTAGAGAGGAGTATAAGGAGATGAGGTGCATGGCAAAGAGAGAGGTGGCAAAGGCTAAGGATGAGGCATATGAAGAGTTGCATGACAGGTTGGATACTAAGGAGGGATGAAAGGACTTGTATCAATTGGCTAGACTAGAGGGACTGAGCTAGGAAAGATGTTCAGCAGATAAGGGTGATAAAGGATAATGCAAGAAACAAGTGAGCGGAGTGTGTTGATGAGATGGACAGAGTACTTTGAGAGACTGATGAATAAAGACAAGGAGAGAGAAAAGGTTGAATGATGTGGGTATGGGGAATCAGAAAGTGCAGTGGCTTACCAAGGAGGAAGTAAGGATAGCTACGAATAGGATGAGTACTGGATAGCCTGTTGGTCCACATGACATACCTGTGGAAGCCTGAATGTGTTTAGGGGAAATGGCAGTGGTGTTTTTAACAAGATTGTTTAATGATATCTTGGAAAGTGAGAGGTTTCATGAGGAGTGGAGAGAAAGTGTTTGGGCACCATTTTAAGAATAGGGTTGATGTGCAGAGCTGTAATAACTACAGAGGGATAACAGTGGTCAGTCACATCATGAAGTTATGGGAAAGAGTAGTGGCAGCTAGGTTAAGTAGAGATGTGATGAGTAGTGGTCAGCAGTATGGTGTCATGCCAGGAAAGAGCACTACAAATGAGATGTTTGCTCTGAGAGGATTGATGGAGAAGTACAGAGGAGGTCATGACTTTCTTTGTGTCTTTCTGAACTTAGAGAAAGCATATGACAGGGTGCCTAGAGAGGAGTTGTGGTATTGCATGAGGAAGTCATGAGGGGCAAAGATATATGTAAGAGTGTTACAGGATATGTACAAGGGTGGTGTGACAGAGGTGAGGTCTACGGTGGAAGTGATGGATGCATTTAAGGTGGAGGTGGGATGACATCAGCTGTGAGCCCTTTCTTATTTGCAATGGTGATGGACAGGTTGGCAGACAAGATGATACAGATGATACAGATGTAGCAGAGTTACAGATGCTTCATGAATTAACCCACAGGCAAGCGGAAACCACGAGTGTAACTGTACATAGTAGAGGTTTTACATAACTATGTCATGGCTGTAAATTGTGTCTGCATTGCTTTATCTTTTAGAAACAGTAAATGCAAGCGTACACTAGCTCCTGTGTTTAGTTTATCAGCATTGTGTGCTGAATGATGTGTGTTAAATACTTTAATTAGCCTGATAATTGCCTTATCTTTTAGGAACAGTTTATTTGGTTTGACAGTATTGCGTGCTGTATGCTGTATGTTAAATACTTGAACTAGCTTGATTATTGCCTTATCTTTTAGAAACAGTACAGGCAAGCATATAGTAGTTCCTTTAATTAGTTAAACAGCATTACATTCTGTATGCTGGCTGTTACATACTTGAATTGGACTGATTACTGGCCTACATACCATCCAAGTGCATTGCCTTATATTTTAGAACATTAAAGGCAAGCACACAACAGCTCCTTTAGTTAGTTAAACAGCATCCGTGCTGTATGCTGTCTGATATATAATTGAATTAGCCTGATTATTTCTGGATACTGGCTTACTTAACATCCATGTGTATACATAATAGCTGCACCGGTATATATATCTGTCAGCATTGCCAGCCGTTAAAGTGGTAATTCACTGTCTGCTTAAAATGCTTAATGGTTACAGCAAAGGCTGTCTATAATATAGCATAGCGGCTCCTGCTTGCATTGGATATAGCTTATTAATGCTATGATTAGCTAGAATGTTGATGAATACGTCCTGTACTTATTAGATAAAATGTGATAGGAAAGTCCTTGTAACCCACTTTTTATGTGAACAACATTTGGCTTGGGTTACCAGTCTAAATAACCACAAATTAAGATTCTGCTTGACCTGCAGGGGTAAACGGAGTTGGAGACATATACAGCCTCCTGTCATTGTACTGAGACATTTAAATGTATTCTCAGATACCATAGCTCCACTTGGCTTACTGTTTCATGGATATTTCTACATGTTTGGGACCTTGCAGTTTCTAAATTGGTCTTGCTGTTTGATGACAGCACTGTTTAATAAGATAAGTGAACACCTCCTGAACTGTTATTTGCTGTTTATAAGGTAAAACTGCTTAAACATAACACCTGAATGACTAACCTGCTGTGCTAGAACCTTGTATACCATGGTAGTAGTGCAAAAACAAAAAAGAAAGCAATTTTTGAACAAAAAGCCTGTCCTAGCCTGTATGCAAACACCCTGAGTACTAACTATCTCCTTCCCTCCTCCAGACCATTCGTCGCCATTATTTAAGGGATTCCCCCTCCCATCAAATACCTACATCAGTTAAGAAGAATTGCCCCGAAAATACTGTAGACCCAGCAAAAAAGTTTCAGAGAACCATAGCCTGAAAGTAGTGAATGTATGTTAACTTTTTTGGTTTAGTGTACTTTACATAGTGTACTCCCTTAAGGACAGCTGACTGACTTTAGTGTGGTCAAACGCTGCATCACAGATTAGCAGCAGGCATCACCCCCCATATATCTGTTACCTTCTTAGTTATACTACACTTCTTTTCCTCTATAATCTAGAGTGCACCTTTGCCTCTTCCTACCCATCCTGCCCACATTCCAGCTTCCTGAATTACACAACACATCTCTAATATATTGACTATTTTGTTTGAATTTAGTCTAAGGTTACTTAACTTCCACATAGCTACCTTCCACCCATATAGGATACATATTGCAGTAATAGGCTCTCTTTCACATAACACAGATAGCCTCCCAAACTATCCAGTGTCTTGGACTACTGTCTCTGCCTCCAATCCGTTCACTACACTCACTCCGCTCTGCTACCCTACCCCTATTCCCACTCACCCCATATCAATTACATTTATAGTTTGACACCACACCCTCTATCAGTTCTCTCCCACCTAATTAGAGTTTCACACCACACATATCACTTACAAACCAACACCCTTCGCCACACCCTTACTATCACTCATTATTAGTATATCAACCCACTTACTTTAAGATACTACCCTTAAACACTCTTCACCAAACATAATGAACAATAAACAACAGCCCCACTTAATAAAAGCACTACTCTACCTATGTACTATCATCACTTTTCTCCTGCTCTCCTACCTCTCCTCTTTCCACACTCCACTACATAGCAGTACCCCCCCCCACAATGGCAAACCGAACCTTTATCCACTCCCCTGAAACTTTGTAATTTCCCTATCACACCACTAGACCTTACCTCCTCTAGATCAGTCTCTTACTCCCACTACAAACTGTCAGTCAGAACTAACCCTCGCTCCTCATTAAAATATACGAAATTACTACACAAACTGACTAAACTGTATCTTCACCTACTCCACAAACTCATTCGCTGTGGTGACATTCACCCTAATCCAGGGCCCACCACAACACCCTACAAAGACTCTAATCAGCCAAACCCCCTATACTATAAACTTATCTCCTCTTTCCTCTTCATTAACATAAAATCAAAAAGTATACTTAACAAAATCCAGGACCGTCATGCCCTTCTAGCTGTATATAAACCAGAAATAGCAATGCTAACTGAAACATGGCTTAAACCAGAACACCATAATAATGATATTACAGCTCCTGGCTATAACATAATATGCAGAGCTAGAGTAGAGAAAAGGGGAGGTGGTGTCGCAATATTGTTCCAAAATCATCTCACCATTGAACAAATTTATTATAACACCCATGAAATCAAAGATGTTGAACTAATCCTTTCCAAATTAAAACTAAACCTAAACAAACATATCATTATTGTAGGTTGCTACATTCCACCAGGCAATAATACTACTATAATGGAAATCCTGCGAAACTGGATCTCAAACTCCATGCCACAAAAAACTGTACTATTAGGTGACTTTAATATTGACTGGCTGAACTGCTCTAGCCACACTCCAACTACCCACATTAACCTCCATAGATTTACTCAAATTATAAACACTCCAACCAGAACAGACAAAACCTCAAAACTCGAATCCATCTTAGACTGGATTCTGTTATCTGACCCCACTCTAACATGGCACAATGGCTGATAGTCTAAAGTGATCATCAACCAACCTACCTAATTCAAAACAAACCCCATTACATAAGCCAACCCAACCTCAAGAGTAATACATAACAAAAAGACCTTTAAAACAACAGACTTCATCAATTCACTACAAAACTGTAATTGGACACCCCTAAAGCTACTATCTCTAGATGATGCCGTACAGTACTTTAATTCCACTTTTCTGCAAATCCTAAACTGTCATGCCCCCTCCAGAACTATAAGATTAAAATCAAACTATGCCCCATGGCTAACTAAAGATATTAAGACTACAATGAAAGAGAGAGATCAGGCCTATAGTCAATATCAATAGAACAAAACCAGTAATCTGAGGCAAACCTACCAAACACTTTGAAACAAATCCAAAAAACAAATCAAACTAGACAAAAGTAACTACTACAAAAACATGTGGGAAAAATATGCCAACAATCCTAAGAAATTTTGGGCTACAATAAATGGCATAATCCACCCAGGTAAAGCCACCACCCCAACCCCAGTACTACCAAACAACCGTGACAACATTCCCACACAATTTAACAAGTTCTTTACTGAAACAGTCCAAACCCTTACCGATGCCCTCAATACCACTAGCAGCCCTATACCAGGTGCTAGCAAAACCCACCCTACTACTCAAAACAATACCACCAACTTTTCCCTACACCCTGTACCCACTAAAATTATTTCAAAGCTCCTTAAGAAACTCAAACTAAGTACACTAGCTGCTGACACCCTACCAGCCGAATTCCTTCAGATAGCAGCAGACACCATAGCCTATCCCATGTCCATCCTCATAAATGGGTCACTTGCAGAATTCAAAGTCCCCACCCTGTGGAAAATATCACACATTATTTCACTGCACAAAGGGGGCAACTCCTTAGAACTCACCAACTACTGCCCAATTGCAATACTCTCACCTCTATCAAAGATATTAGCGAGAGTTGTACATTCCCAACTACTTTGGTACCATTTACAAAACAACTTCTCCAAAACCCAGCATGGCTTTAGACCATCCCACAGCACCACAACAGTATTATTATAATTTACAGATATAGTTAACCACAATAGAAACAAGGGACTATTTGTATCTCCCATTTTCCTAGACTTATCTAAAGCCTTTGACATGGTAAACCATAACCTTCTTCTCCAAACTTTATAGACCCTAAGCCTCAGCCCCTCCACTATATCATGGTTTACTAGCTACTTATTTGGTTGACAGCAGGCAGTCCTATGGCATGACCAGCTGTCCCCCCTGCTACCAGTATCCATAGGTCTCCCTTAAGGATCCATCCTTGGCCCACTATTGTTCTCACTATTCACCAACCAAATCAATTCCTCCTCACTCACAGCATCAGTAGTACAATACAAAGATGACACCACCCTTATAAGTCCCAACCCCACATTAAGGGAACTACAAATCCTCACCCAAAACACTTTTGCTCTAGCCAAAACATGGTTCACAAATATCAAACTTATTCTTAAACAAAAAAAAAATAAATAAATTCATTCTTTTTGACCCAGGTCATGCTCCCCCCTCAACAACACTTTCACCATTCACTCCAAAGATAACATTCAAATCACTCCAACTGCACATACTAAACTGTTAGGTGTAGAAATAGACAATAACCTCAAATTTGACATCCATATAGCACAAACCATTAAGAAAGTTAATAAAAAACTAGGACTTCCCTATAGGAACAAATACTTTATAACTAAACAAACCAAAGCTACTATTGCAAGAACTCATCTCTTATCCATCCTTCTCTATGCCTCTCCCATCCTTAACTAATCTCCGCCAGAGTGATCTGAACAAAATGGAATCTTGTTATAACAAAATAGCCAAGTTTGCTACTGAAACCTTATACAAATCCCACCACTGTCTCACCCTAAACTAACTCAACTGGCTCAAGCTACCTCAACTACTTCTGTTTAATCTACTCACAATAGCGCATAATCTCTTCTACCTTCCAGAAAAAAACCCTGCACTTCAAAATATAATTAACCCCAAATCCCTACCAGAGCCTTACAGTCTAGTTCTCAGAACCTAATAAGTTTTATCAGACACAACAATTATGCTATTATGCTGACAAATCTCTCTTTGCCTGCACTATTGCCAAATTCTGGAACTCACTACCTAGCCAAATAACCTCCACTACCTCCACTATTCAATTTCGGAAACTCCTGAGAACCCACTTCTCAAACAATTGACTTTGTTCATGCTACTCACCAGGTTAATTTGCACCAATACCATGTTCAAGGATTCTACTAAAGGACCCCTAATTCCTTTCACTGTAAGGCTTAATAATCACTGGTTATTTCTGTAACACAATATCGAGAGTTCTCATAATTTAGAAAGGAAAAATAAGTTCTTGTGTGTTTATATTTTATATTCTATATAAACCCTACTACTAGAATGATGTATGCTGACTTTACTAAAGGAATTGTTAATCTATACATAACTTACGTTTCTATGGAACCTATATCTCTGTATGCTATTCTTGTGTAATTTCTTTATGACATGCTTTTGGAGCTTTTCTCCCCGGGCCTCCACTGAAAATGAATGTGTGCCCAGTCGGAGTTTCCTGGTTAACAAATGTAAAATAAAATAAATAAAATAAAATGATACAGGAGTCCCTGTTGAGTATGATGCTTGCATATGACATTGTAAACTGTATTGAGAGTGGGGAAAACATTTAGGAGAACCTGGAGAGGTGGGGATATGCTCTAGAGAGGAGTGGAATGAAGGTCAGCATGACTATGACAGAATATGTGTGTGTGAATGAGATGGAGGATAGGGCAATGTTGAGAATGACATCAGGGATCAGGTGTGAGCCCTTTCTTATTTGCAATAGTGATAGACAGGTTGACAGACAAGATCATACAGGAGTCCCTGTTGAGTATGATGTTTGCAGATGACATTGTGAACTGTATTGAGAGTGGGGAACAGATTTAGGAGAACCTGGAGAGGTGGGGATATGCTCTAGAGAAGAGAGGAATGAAGGTCAGTAGGACTATGACAGAATATCTGTGTGTGAATGAGAGGCAGGATAGGGGAATGCTGAAGATGCAGGGAGTATAGTTGGCAAAGGTGGATGTGTTGAAATGATTGGGATCAACATTTCAGAGTAATGTTGACTGTGGAGGACAGGTTGAAAAGAGAGTACAGCCATGTTGGAGAGGGTGGAGAAGAGTGTCAGGAGTGATTTGTGACAGATTAGTGCCAGTCAAAGTGAAAAGGAAGGCCTACAAGAGGCTAGTGCGACCAACAATGTCATATGGGTTGGAGACAGTGGCACTGACAAAAAGGCAGAAGTCAAAGCTGGATGTGGCAGAGTTACAGATGTTAGGATTTGCACTGGGTGTGACAAGGGTGCACAGGATAGCAATGTATATATGAGAGTGCTAGCCCATGTTGGATGGTTTTGAGACAAAGGCAGAGAGGCAAGATTACATTGATTTGTACATGTGCTGAGGAGGGATGCTGAGTATATTGGGAAAAGGATGGTAATGATGTAGCTACCAGGTAAGAGGAAAATAGGAAGGCCTCAGATAAGGTTCTGGAACTGGTGAGAGGGGACATAGAGGTGGTTGGTGTGACAGAGCAAGATGCAGAAGACAGGCAGAAATGGCAATAGGTGATCCAGTGTGGTGGTTCCTAATGGGAACAGCCAGAGGATAAAGAATGAGATGTTGTAATGTCAGTCTTCACAGATTTGCCAAGGATTTGCAGGACATAAGACAACTCTGTGAGTAAATGACTACAAATATGAGGCACAAATATAGTCAGTGTGCATAACACTGGACAGTTACATGGTATCAGCTCAGTATATCACATGCAGTTCAACACACACATGTCCAACAGTACCTTACTATGCAAATACCATATATAGGTCTCTCACATTTCTGAGACAAACAAGCATATCATAGTTGTATTCACAAATAAGATATGGATATGTATGACATCTCAGTAGCTGGTCTAGCATTGTCACAGTTAATATTGTTCAACACACATTCCTGTAGTAGTCATATGTGAGCCATCCTTTCCTGGAGTGACTTAGGGGCCTGACCTATGATCTATGTCACTGAAGACAGACCCAGATGCTATGGCCATCAGTTCTGCTCAACAATATATCAGTACAGCAAGTCTTGTTGAGCCATATATGTTAAACTTCCTATTTCCCATTCTTACATGCCCCCTACTGCAGTCCATTACATGCTTACTTGTTTGACATACCTTTTTCTTCCAAGTGTAGGTGGTTATATCCTGCTGTTTTTTTTTTTTTTTTGCTCACTGTTTCTCTCTCTGTCTGGTGGACATAGGGTGTACATCTGATTTGCATAGGCAGCAGTTTGTCTTTTGTAGGTAATGCTCATGAGCAGCTGATGGCCTGTGCACCAGTTGGTGTCCCCCTCCTGCTAATTGCATGCAGAACAGCTGTATTGTTATTCCTATAGCCAATGGCATGGCAACACACTCCTATAATTGTGCACTTCATGTGGGCATTGGCCATTTTCCTTACCAGTGAGGAGGACTTCATGGAGGTGTGTGAACAACAGAATCACAGAGGGTATTGGGAAATACCTCTTACAACCAAAACTGTAAAGACAGGCCAACAAAATGGGGGAGAATATTCCAGACATAGGGACAGAATGCAAGTATTGCTGTTACACATTTGGATTAATGCTAGTCTAACAGGGTTCATGTGTACATGGAGTTTCTGTGTGATCTTAACTCTGACAATGTTATGCGTTTGACATAACGCTCAACTGTAGGGCTATCTGCAGAATGGCCAGAGTTGGACTCCTATGTTTGGTGTGTTACTCAGACATTTTTTGTCTTTGGAAAATGAGTAGCATACTCTGGGGATTGCAGTCAGTAACTGCTAACATACATTTGTGTTTCTGACCTCATATCCCTCAGAAAAGATATGTTACAACAAACCCTGTTATACCAGCAGTTTTCATCAGTTTATAACAGCAATATTTCAAATATGCCCCTGTTTTTGGGCTTCTATCCCACAACTATGACAGGCTTTGTCCAGATGTCATGCAGTAAGAGGTTGATAGGTATGGTATATGATTATTTAGTGTCTACATTCCTCATATCATCTCAGTGATGTATCATACTGCTGGACATGTTATGTGGAATAGGCCTTATATATGAGGGGAAAGCCTGGACATTCTGTGGGACTCTGCACAGTTGAGAGGTCTGTTCATTTTTGGCAATGGTTAACAGACTGTCATGATTGCGAAGCAATATAGTTTATCAATGTTATTTGGCCTGTGTAGGGAGGGGGGTGGATGTATGTGTTGTGGCTCCTTTTCTATCTGGCTGTACATGCTGTTCCTGTTTCTGGTGGTCTATTGGCTATATATATTTGTAGGGACAGACTGAGACATGTCCCACACCACAATAAGGCATCATACTACAATGTGAATTGGGCCAGTATATGCAGTGGGAGTGTGTGAGTGGCAAACATGTTGAGATGTTTTTATTCACACAGTCCTTATACTGTACTGTTCATTTGGCTTAGTGGTATGTCACTGTGACTGGCATGGAATTGGTTGTGGGTATGCACTTTCACATGGGTGTCTGTTTTTCAGTGCTTTTACATCCCTGTAGTGCCTGATATATTTGCCAATACAATAGTAATTCCCCTTGACAGATTTGGGTTACTGGTGTGTAAGTTTGACTGTAGTTTAAACGGTGCTTGTTGACATGCTTAGCAGCCGAGTGTAGTTTCTCTAATGTGATGTGATGTCCAGATATTTGTAGAATGTGCTTTTGCCTGGCCTCCATAAGTGTTGTGTATTTCTGACACATTAGTGGGATGATGTGAGGATTTCAATCACTAACTAGTGAGAAGTATTTGTGCTATTTCAGTCTATATATGTTAGGACAGCCATGAGGGTGCTACTGCAGTAACTGTGTCAATTTATCTATTCCAGTATTTTGTATATGCCCCTATTTTCATGCCTTTCTTCCCTCACTTTGTCAGGCTTGATCCAGATTTGTTGCACTAAGGAGTTCTGTGCCTACCTCTCAACTGTCTGGATTGTTGTAGTATGTCCAGGTTTATTACTCATATTTCTGGTATGTTCCCAAAATTCATTATTATTATATTCCTGGTAAATGTGATGATCTGCGAATTTCTGACAGTAAACTCACACCCTTCTGAACATGTATGCTGAAACAAATCCTGTCACTCTGGCAATACTCTACATTTATAAGAGCAATATTTAAAATATGTCCCTAGTTTGGGCCCATTGTCACCTCATTTGGAAAGCCTTTGGACAGATTTCTTGAACTAACAGTTTGAGAGGTATGGTTGTGAGGTATGACTCCACTACATGTTATTAGCATATATATATATATATATATATATATATAGAGAGAGAGAGAGAGAGAGAGATGCATGTTATATGTATAAATACAAAACCTGACTCTTTATATGGAATATTTTCCCTAGTGTTGCATGACTGTACTGTGTGACATGTTTGAAAAAGCATCAGCAATACTTACAACTCAAATGGTGTAGTGGTACATTGCTCTGACTATGATGTACAAGGCCCTAGGTGCAAGACTTGGCAGGGCTGACTATTTTGTTGCTAGGCAGAACAGTGGCTGATGGAAACAGAGTGATTAAAGCAGTTTTAAGTGGGTTTGCATGGGTTTGAGTGGCTCTAAGCAATATCAACACACTGTTAAATATACACATGCTTAATCTGTGTTGGCTTCACTTAGCAATGTTTACCAGTGCACAAATCTGCTTAGCTGAGCTACCTGCTGCTTAGCATTCATGTTTGAGCAATGCTTAAGCCTGCTGAGCATTGCTAACCATTGCTTACAGTTTATTCTTATAATATTATGATATGATATCCTTATAATATTATTTCTCTAACATTATGCCAGTATTTCAGTGTCTGTGGACACTGAAATGAAATGAATGATCATTTCAGTGTCCATGGACACTGAAATACATACAGGAGCAGCAAAACAATGCAGAGGGTGTGTGACAGCCTCTGTGACACACCCCCTGCATTGTAAAAGTGCTGTACGATACCTCACAACCTGCTATAGCAGAAAATGTGGACAAAGGCACAAGTAATAGGGGGAAAATACATAAAAAGGGACACTACTTAAATATTTCCCTCACAAACACAGAAAGTTGATAGAAAAGAGGACATACATTATCATAAATTTCCGAAGGATAGAAGTCTGAAAGTCAAACGTATGCCCTTATTCCCTGACAGCAGTCCATGTGGACAAAGGCAGAAATAATGGAGGGACAAAGCCTTAAAAATTGGGACACTGCTTAAATATTGCCCTTACAAACTTAGAAAGTTGATAGAAAACATGCCATGCATTAGCATGAATTTCTGACAGATAGAAGTTTGAAAGTCAAATGTATGCTATTTTTCCCTGACTGAACTCCTCAATGACTTATCAGAAAACCACAATATATAACATCACTTCAGAGCCAGTCAATTCAAAGTCATGAGCCCAAATAATGTATAAAACTCCACAGGTTTGTTCCCAACAAGGTTTATTCACAATGATGTCATATCTGGACTCCTAGTAGAATGCCATGAGGAGAGACTGCTGCAGGGCCAGTACGAGGGCTCAAAATACAAAGCGGAGACCTGGGACCATCTTGCATGTGATCTCACCAGTGCTACTGGCATCCCCCAGACTGGTGAGCAAGTACAGCACTACTATACTGAGCTACAGCAGAGGAAGGGGGTGCTCTTGGCCTAGTGCATCCAAGATACACAAGCACGGAATGCTCCAGTAGTGAGTAAGCATCACTATCAAGTAGTTTGTAGCAAATACTAGCCTAAGAATTTGACAGACAGGTATGTATAATGTTTGTTTTTCACCCCTCCAGCTGCAGCAGAGAGGGCTATGAATGTAGAATCCCATGCTGTCAGACTGCTGAGTACAAATCTATTTTGCAGTATATTGTTCAAATAGCTAAGAAGGAGTACATTGCTTAATGCTAGTAGGTATACTGTTACTGTGTGAAGTGAATAAATAAAAACGTTTGACTGACTAATATTGATGTCCAATAAAGATGCCTACAAAAAACTGTTGTGTTTATTCTGGTATGTTGTTGTAGACATATAGAATGTGTACACGTTGTTCACAGAAAATGTAGCTGTGACAGAATACATTAACTTCTAGTTATGTGAACCAGCTGTAAGCAAAACTGTAGGTGGTGGAACTGTAAAACAAGATATAACTGAAATGTGAACTGCACTAAGCTCTGAACCCTGAATAGTAATGTGGAAAGTTTCAAAGTGTGTTCCATCCAGCATTGCCTTGTGTTAACCTTTGCTTTCCAGGTTGTAGTATTCCAAAGGATTAATGCACAGTACTGTAACTGTATGTCATGCATGCATCACAGGATTACAAGTTCAGACAGTCTAACCAAGAGACTATTAGGCAGAAACCAGTGAAACATAAAACAACAGTTCCCCAGTAGCTCAGTGGGATGAGAAATAGCTTTGTTGTCAAGTTTGCACACTCAGACATGGTTCGAATACAGGGAGTGGTACTAAGATGTGTGCATATCTAAACACAAGGAATCATGAGTAAATATAAAAACAGTCAGGTAGTGTTAACAGATATTATCTCCACAGGTTGTACAGGTAAAAAAATGTTGATAGTAGCTGTATGAAGGGTATACTAGTAAACTGTGAACAACTGTTCCACCACATGCCTGCAAATGACAGCAGGATAGGTACATACAACATGTACTCTTCCCGATACATGTCTCTCAAGTGTCACACTATCATGGCTAGTGGACATTGCTGCCAATAACCCTGGACACAGATAGGAAACCAGTTGAAGTATGCCAGTAGCACACTCACTTAACACTCAGTCAGGGTACCCCTCCTGTGCCAGATATGTAACCCTGACATGTACGAGTCTCCTCTAGGCATGTCCCCAGAGTTGTCACAGTTTGCCCCATACCATTTCAGGATGACAGTTTAATAGGTATGTTTCTGCTACAGAAGCTATGGGCCATAGGCAGATGTAAAGTGAGGGCAGACCCATAGAGTATTGAGCAGTACTGTTGTGGAAAATAGAAACATAAACAGTTGTTAATGGACTTTCTGTCTCTCCCACCACCCCTCATCTGGATCAATACTAAAATTCATATACTATGGGTATGTTTTACTCAAAACCCAATGTTCAGACTTGTGTTCTATTACTGTTCATATATTTGATTAGTTGCATGTTACCATTGTTGGTGGCCTGTTGCTGTCAATGTTACTGGCATGCTGTAATGATGCATACTGTTGTTCCATTTATGCATGTGTTTGCTTTGCTATGCAACTATTTCAAATTTGTTTTATGGGTTTAATTGGAACACCCATGCATGCTGTTATAACTAATGTGGAAATGTGTTGTGCATGACTAACCAACATATTCTTTAAAACCTCAACACCATAGCACATTTGGGAAGGCAGATGCCGGTGGGTCCACCTGCCCCACCTCATCTGGCCATGTTACCAGACCTCAGCATGTCTGGGACCCAACCCGGGCCTTCCTCATCTGCTAGTCCTGCACCACCTTTGGGTGGAACTGCCTCATGGTACAGGGCCCCGCTGTTGCTGGAGCAAACAGGAGCCTGTCACCTGCAGTCAGGTCCAGGGTTTGGTGTGCAGCACAATCTGATCAGAGTTGAGTAGGGAGTTGCACCAGACTGAGGGCCACCTGGTGCACTTTGAGGGGTATGCTGCCACTCCTGTCCAGCCCCCAGTACTGCCACCTTCTGGGCCATGAGAGAGCAGTGATGACTGCCCATGGGTGGGAACCTCAGTCCCACTGTATCTATTTCAGGGCTCATGGGCTTTAGATTCCCAACCACCCTCCCCATCAAAGGTGCTTACCCCTCATGTGTCATATACTGCCCCTGTCTGCTGTCTTATCTGTCTTGTCTGTCTCCAAATACAACCTATCCCACCCAACCTACCTCCCCAAACATACCTACAGCCCTTCCCCAACATCCCACACTCACCTTAAAAAAGGGTATCTGACCCGCAAAAAAACCCATTTCCACATACATAGCTCTACATTTTACCTCATGTACAGTGAAACTAAT
This sequence comes from Protopterus annectens, assembly GCF_019279795.1. NCBI lineage: Eukaryota > Metazoa > Chordata > Ceratodontiformes > Protopteridae > Protopterus > Protopterus annectens. Next base: position 325,896,107 of record NC_056733.1, read on the forward strand.
CAACCAACCCACTGATTACTCTGCAAATGTCTGTCACCAACACCCCTCCATTTAGAGTGTGAGGCTGTAAATTCCAAATTCTTTACATGCAATTCACAGCTGTTGCTGCCGAAGAAATGTACACCTATTGTCCTTTCCTGCATCCATCCTACACATCCCTAGCTGCTTTTCATAATGTTTTACCCTCTGCTTTCCACATTTCACCACTTTCCTATTAGCCTTTTTTCTTTTCTTTAAAGAAAATTAGAGTGGGTGTAAGCAGGACTAAGCGGTGCTAAGCGAAGTTAAGAGGACTTAACCATCTGTTACAATTGCTTAGCTCAGTGCAAAACCGCACAAAACCACGCAAACCTGCTTACAACTCCTTAAAAGTGCCTTAATCACTCTGTCTCCATCAGCCCTTGTTCTGTCCAGCAACAAAATAATCAGACCTACCAAGTCTCAAACCCAAGACATTGTGCACTATAATCACAGCAATATACCACTACATCATTAGAAACATAGCAATTTGCAATGCTTTTGCAAACATATCATTCATTCTGGTCATTTTACATTAATGAAAAAAGTAATCACCTCCTAGTCTGGAAAACCAGGACCTTGTGCACAACAATCACAGCAATATACCGCTACAGCATCCAAGCTGTAGGAATCTGCAATATTTTTACAAACATATCATGCACGACAGTCATTCAACATAAGGGGGAATTATATATCTTTATCACTGTTATATACATATATATGTATATATATATATATATATATATATATATATATATATATATATATTTATACAGAGATATATAGACAAATGACCAACATCTTACTGCAACAAATCTACAGAAACCCCGACAAATGGGGGGGGGAATAAAGGACAAACAATAGTGAAATGTTTGAAATATGGCTTCCGTATGTGAAGAAGTCTGCTAGAGTGGCATGGTGTGCCTTAACATACAATGCCAGAGAGATTCCAGGTCTGAAACACAAATGAATGTCAAAATTTACTGATGTCAATGCTTTCATCATCCCAGTGATTTCTCAGAAACCCACAACTGTTGTGGCCAACAGACAAAACATATTAGCCACACATCAGGACAGTATCTAGATATCTAGACAGTAGAGAGGTATGACCACAGTCATGTAACAGAATGGCAAAATCCGTGACAGTTGCCAACCATGTCACTCAGCACCTTCAGAACCACAGTAAGACCAACGTGACACTTACCCAAATCAGCTCTGGGCAATTACCCATGTATATCCAAATATATCATGCACTACTGTGATGGATCTGTAGGGAAAAGCAGATAGTTGTGCATAAATGTCCACCCACAACCATTTGTACCACAGTCACAGCAACATACCAGAACCCCAAATGAACTCCAGTGTAGAACGTCTATTTGTATGAACATATCCTGATTCCCAGTCACACAATACACTGACAGATACTAGCCCAACTCACAGTCCACTGGGAATCCTGAGGTGCTAGAGGGCCCTTCTCAGTCTGCCCCTATAGACATACACACCTGATAGACCACCAGCAGCCATAGCAGCATGCACAGTCAGATAGAAAAAGGATCTGTGACACTCACATTTGCTACTCTCCCTACCCAGCCAAACAAACATCTACACACAACACTGCTACACAATCTTGGCAGTTGCTTCACAATGGCCAGACATACATAACCCTCATATGTAGGCTATGGCTATGCCACTATGACAAGCCTAGCTAAACCAACAACATTTATGTTATTTACTTATCTATTAGATATTGTTAATTTCTCCTGACTATACTAAGGGTAATTTCTATCCTGTATACATGTCTATTCAGTGTGAACCTATGTAACCTTGTGAAATATCCTACTTATATAATTGTACCATTGTACTCTTATCTGCATTCTGCTCTTTTATCTGCATTTCTATTTTATATTTTATATCAGTTATATATCTATGTTTTATTTCAATTGCTATTTTGCCTTGTTTATGTTTGGAACTTATCTCCCCGGGCCTCCGCTGTAAATGGACTTTGTTCCAGTCGGACTATCCCAGTCAACAAATGTAAAATAAAAATAAAAAATAAACAAAATAAAAATGTAGAGATTTCCACAGAATGTCCAGGGTGTGAGACCATATTCATGGCCACTGTCACATACCACTTCCAGGAATCTGCTAAGTCAATGGGATGATACCTTGAGTGCTGTCTATAAATAATATTATCACATACCTCTGACGCTCTTACTGCAAGACATCTGGACAAAGCATGACATACTTGGGGGGCAGGGGGCTGGAAAGAGGGCCATATCTGACATAATGGTGTTACAAACTGAAACAGCTGACAGTGTCATACGCTTTGTTGTAACATAACATCCTTGAAGGATATGATGTGTGAAACACCAATGGATGTCAACAGTTACTGACGACAATCCTCACATCATCACATTATCCTACTGCTTCCACAAAAACAGACCTTGTCTGAGGAACAGACCAAACATAACAGGTGATCCCCTGGGCAGTCTGTGGACATTAGGACAGTTGAAAGTTATGTCAGAGACATATCACTGTCAGACATCAAGTCACACAGAAAATTCATGTCCAGATGAACTCTTTTAAACTAGCAACCCTCTATGTGTATAACAGCACTACTGACTTACAGTCTGCACCCAGTTATGGAGCTTTGTTCCCCATGTTGCTGGGCTGTCTCCACATGTCCTTTCCTGAGAGGTATTCCCACCTACTGTCCATGAAGCTGTAGCCCCCACACCTCAATAATGTCATTCATACAGGTAAGGAAAAGGAGCAAGGACCACATGAAGGCCATCATTATATCACTGTGTTGCTATGGTATTGGCAAATGGAAAGACATCACAGCTACTCTGGATACAAGTAGCAAATGGGAGACACTGATTGGTGCACAGGCCATCACCTGCTCATGAGCACTACTTACAAAAGGCAAGCTGCTTCATATGCAATACAGGTCTCAAACCATCTGCACAAAGACAGACTCTGACCACACAAACCTAACCAATTGCATTGTTGTGAGGTAACTTCTGAGCACTATAACAGGTATGTCAATCATGTAAGCATGTAATGGAATGCAGAAGGGGATGCAATGATTTCAAATGGGACATTAAACATTAGGCCACAACAAGACCTGATGGACTCACATGCTGCTGTGCAGCACTTATGGCCATTTCTGCTTGCCCTGCCTGCACTGACATGGAGCACATCTCTGGCCCCTGACTCACCCCAGTAAAGGTCAGCTCAGGTATGACTACTAATGAAGCCTCTGTTGTCCAATACTGAGTGTGTCACTGGTAGGCCAGCTACCTGAGATGTTGAGTTAGTCATATGTCACCTGTGAATGCTACTCTGATACATATGCTTGTCTTACAAATGTAATAGATGTACATAGGATATGTGCATACTACATGACAGGTGCAGATGTGTGTTGAACTGTATGTGATATACTGAGCCCATACCTGCCAACTGTCCAGAGTGTTGCAGACTAACTGCATGTCTGCCTCATATTTGTAGTCAATGCCTCAGACAGTTGTGTATTGTCCGGCACATCACTTGCAACCCATTAAAGACTACAGTCATAACAAATTTGCATACATTTAATTGTCATATCCTGCAGAGTACACCTGTGAATGTGACATCATCTTTGCTGGCAAATAAGTGTGTTTCAGCTAGATTCATAAAGTGACACTATTTACTGGTCTTTGCCCACCACTGATGTATCCCTTTGTGCAGATGTATTGCTCTAACAGGAGCTAGGTGTCTTACCATGACATCCATGTCAATGCAAGCATATCTTGTCCTGTAGGACGCTAACATTTGTGCAGTCACTGACATCTGCTTTCTAGCTGTGGAGAGCACACCAATCCCATCATATGTTTAGACTCCAAATGGAGGCCTGCAAAGCCACAGGAGGTGAAGTGTTGAACATTAGCATACACATACACACCTCCAGGCTGGCCAAACAGTATGCCACATGGTTGACATACTGAGTGCAGTTAACAGATGATGAAATACCAACTCAAATCATAGCTAGCTACAGGCCTCCAATCATGACTATGGACACCCACCATACCTATTGGGACCTGCTGAAATATGTCAGGATTCAATAATCTGCCCTGCTCCTGGGTAACTTCAAATACCCAACCATAGTCTGCCTAACCTATGCCATCTGAACATGAAAGCACATAGATTCCTCGGCTTTGTCAATGGCAATGCAGTGGATCAGTCAGTTGTCCCCTTTACGGCAGGTGGAAATCTCATGTACCTGGTCCTAACCAACATGAGTAGCCATTGTAGCACTCCTACAGTGCTATCTCCCTTGGTAATATCTGTCTACATAGCCATCACTATTCAGGTCACCATCTCTCCTGCCCCCCACCCCCACTGAATGAACTGTACACAAATGACTATAAATTCCCTCAGAGCAGGTAGGAATAGCTGTACAGCCAATGTCCCATTGTTGGAACAAGCAGCAGTGTCCAGGCCTATGTCACAATACTATGTGGGCACCCACATAGCTGTAAGGACTCAGCAGTACCTGACAGGACAACATAATCTCCCTCAAGGTAGAATAAACACCTGTGGTGAACAGCAGCAATACACAAATACCATAATAGGTAGAAGAAATTGCTGGATGGGCCATGAAGGAACAGGTGCCTCATGGGAAGCAATGTCATCTTGATCTGTACAAACAAATAAGGGCACAGGTGATGTACCTTAAGGCTGTCTTTAGATGCAAATCAAACACATCCACCGAGGCAAATCACTAGGCCTTACACACATGTCTGAAGTTCCAGAGGCAACACACAAATCTGCTCTGTAGTGGTGGTCTATAACATCTCATGCACATATGGCATAGATATAAGCAACTGACTGCAGATAGGTGAAGTGTAAACACCACCCCCTATCACCCCAGTGGTACTCATGTGCATGTGCAACACCTGACCCCTCCCCTCATCATCAGGAAGCAGGTCTATAATGCCCTCTCAAAGGCAACACACAGAGGTCTCCATAGTCATGATACTATCACTGACCGCATCCCACATGAACATAGGCATGGGCTCTCAGAACTATTCCACACTGTAGTCAACCACAGCCTGAGCACCGGTATCATTCCCATCTGTACAGAGGACAGTCACTGTTATCCCTATACACAAAGGTGGAGCAATCCACAAACCCAGCCAATATGATGCACATCAGCCTAACTAGCCACCTCTGCAAGGGCATGGGAGGCAATATCAAGGACATTACGAACAGGGACACTGGCAACATCAAAGTGCCTGGGCCCACACACTATTGTCAAAGGGAGATCAGGCCTTTGAAACCTGATTGTCCTCTCTGCAGTGGTCAGCAAACACAGGGATGA